>NC_066869.1:44585597-44885597 GCF_022985175.1 Labeo rohita | reverse complement strand
AATAGTGGAGATACTGTATGTGCTGTTTATGTTTCAAATGTTTGAGCTCTTAAAACAATGATCTTGTGTTTATGTTTCTCAGCTGAGACCAAAATCTGTTTCAAATATTACCATGGAGTGAGTGGAGCGTTGAGGGCCACAACACCCTGCATTACTGTCAAGAACCCTGGAGTTACAGTAAGTGTGTGTTTAGTGTTGGAATTAAAAGTGTTAGGCTTTAAAACATTTAGTTGTTGAGCTGCAAACATGCTCCTGTTGATCAGGCACTTTTTGAATTGTACTTAAATGAAGTATTTTCACTCATAATGTGTTTTAAAAGTGATTGTGTCACATGAACTTGAGAGAAACATGTGAAAGCATTACTCATCGATATGGCATAATGTTACGTTTTCATAATAGTAAATTGTAGCCTCCTTTTAACCTATTTTTACCTGTTTTATATGTCAAAGCTGTGGCTTTAAGGTTAATGGACTTGTTCCAAAACACTAATCTCTAACACTAACAAACCAAATTGTTTGTTTAGTCAACTCAAATATCTAAGTTTTCACTTAGTACAACTTAACATTTCAAGTTGACTAAACTTATTTGAGTTGACTGAACTTAAACTTTTATGTGTGCAGGGTAACAAATGATTTTAAGTTGAATCAACAAATTGTTTTTTTTTACAGTGTAATAAATAGATGTTTAAAAATGTAGTTAAATGTAACAACAAATAATGCATTGCAATATTTGAATAGCATTTTTATAGATTTCGTATTTTAAATAGAATTTGTTGATTTAATTACACTACAGTTCAAAGTAAGTCAGTAAGATTTTTTTGTTTTCTTTCATTTTTTAAGGTCTCCTCTGCTCACCAAGGTTGCATTTATTTGATAAAAATGCAGTAAAACAGTAATATTTTAAAATATTATTACAATCTAAAATATATTTTTGTATTTATTTTTGTAATATTTTTGTCATTTTTATTTTATAATATTTTGTCATTTTTATTTTGTCTTTTTTTGTACTTTTGTAATATATTTTATAATTTATTTAATTTATGTAATATATAATGTATAATATGTATGAAATGTATAAACATGTAGATATTTGAGTTCATTCAACTTAAAATTTTAAGGCTGCTGGGTAACAAGCCCAGCTTTTAAGTTTAACAAACCAAATTGTTTGTTTAGTCAACTCAAATATCTAAGTTTTCAAGTTTGTACAACTTAACATTTCAAGTTGACTAAACCTACTTGAGTTGACTGAACTTAAAATTTTAAGTGTGCAGAATAACAAATTGTTTTAAGTTGACTCAACATTTTTTTTTTTTTTTTACGGTGTAATAAATAGATGTTTAAAAATGTAGTTAAATGTAACAACAAATAATGCTTTGATCAATGCAATATTTTAATAGCAGTTTTATATTTTTCGTATTTTAAATAGAATTTGCTGATTTAATTACACTATAAGGTTTGGAGTCAGAAAGATTTTATAAATGTTTTTTCTTTTTTTTTTAAACGCCTCTTCTGCTCACCAAGGTTGCATTTATTTGATAAAAATGCAGTAAAAACAGTAATATTTTGAATAATATTTTTAAAATTATTTTTTGTATTTTTGTAATATATTTTTTATGTATTTAGTTTATGTAATATATTTTATAATTTATTTAATTTATGCCATTTAAATGTTATTTATTTCTGTGATGCAAAGCTGAATTTTCAGCATCATTTCTCCAGGATTCAGTGTCACATGATCCTTGAGAAATCATTCTAATATGCCAATATTATTATGTTAAAAACAGTTGAGCTGCTTACTATTTTTTGTGGATGCTGTGATTCATTTTTGAGGGTGCTTTCAAAAGAAATGCATTTATTTAAAATTTTATAATTTGTAATAATATAATTGGCTTGACTGTCACTATTGATCTATTTAATGTCTTTCTAAACAGTAGTGTAATTAAATTTAAAGTATATACTTAATTAGTCCAACCAGTATTTATAAGGCTGTTTGTGGTTCTTGAGCAATGAATGAACTTACTGCATTAATATGAAATCTATTTGATGTTTGTGCATATATGTTACATGTTATTTTACAATGCTTCCAGCTGACAAATTCAGTAGATACATGTGCGATCATCAAACGCTTCACATTTTCACATCTCCACCTGCATGTGTTTCTTAGTCTTTCTCTGCCTGTGTGTCGGCAAGCTCCATTATCAGGCGCTGGAGTTGGACTAAACTCCACAGAGACGTATCATGTTCATAGGCATGCAGGGAATGCACAGGAAGTAGAGAGCGCACTTTGATATGCTTAGCGCCCGGCTGCCGACAAAACACAGAACTAGAGCAAAGGCCACATTCTGCACTCTGTGGCATGAGCCTGAACTTGAACCTTGATTTAACAGACCAATTTACTTACAAAGCATCACTATTACTGTTTAAACTCCTCTTTGTGCTATGGAAGTGAATGAATACATCAGATCATGTGACTTTGATGTGAGGTGTGCTAAAACACGTATCTGTGATTCCTCAGCCAAATAACGGAGATATTTTCTGAATTCTGAACTTTGCTGCTTTCTGCTTTGTATGGTTTGGATTGATGCAGAACACGTTTTGAGCAAATGCACACCCAAAACAATTGACTTAATGTGAGTTAAATGTGCAATGGCTTAACATATGGAAATTATAATATCTCAGTCTCACCATCATTCAGAAGTCATCATGGTGAGGCTCCACAGATGAACAAGAGCCTATAATCATAAATCACACTCTGCCACGTTAATGAGCAGGAACATTATAACGTCATTGAATTATTCATGATCGTGATCCTGAACCTCTGTAAAATTTAACGATAACCATAGTTTCAACCAAAATGCAACTGTAAAATATATTAACTTGAATAAATATATGGAATAAATATTTAATACATATGTAAGTATATTAAATAAATTGTAAATAAATGGGATCTCCTTTAAGATTTATTTATTCATTTATTTGGTAATACTTGGTACAATATGGTTCATTAGATAACATTGGTTAATTACATTAGTTAACATGAACTAAGAGCTAAACTTCATTTCAGTATTTGCATTATTAATTGCAATCAATGAACAACAGTATTTTTATTAACTAACATTAACCAAGATTAATAAATAGTGTTATACATGTATTGTTCCTGGTTCGTTCATGTTAGTTAATACATTGCAAATATTAACAAATGACACCTTATTGTAAAAAAAATAAATAAATAAATAAAAAATAAAAATTAACTAAGGGATGAAAATAATATATTAAATATATTACACTATAGTATTAATATATTAGAAATAAAAACTTGCCATAGGAAAATAAATAAATAAATTATATAGACATTAAAAAATACAAAAGAATAATAAAAAACACAGCAAAATTGCTAAAATACGAAACATAAAAAATATATATAGACATTAAAAAATAATAATTTAAAAATTAAAAAAAAAATCCACAGCAGCAAAATTGCTAACCCCCCTCCCCAAATTAAAAAAAAAAAAAAGACATTAAAAAAAAATTAAAAACACAGCAAAATTTTAAAAACTTAAATAAAAAAATAAACTATATAGGCATTAAAAAATATATAATAAATAATAAAAAATAATAATTTAAATAAATAGTAATAGTATATATATATATATATATATATTTTTTTTTTATTTATTTTTTTTTTTGCTGCGTTTTATATTATAAATCTAAACTATAAATAAAAACTGTAATAGTATTTAGTATCTCTGTTATACTAAATTATCACTGCTCTGTTTCTCTATATCATAATTGTGTTTGTCCTTTACAGGTCGGGGCAGAAGGGCAGGTGGATGGACAGTCAGTCACCGAACACTGCAGAAAATTGGTCAGCTTTACTCTGTCAGGTAAGAACGATTGACATTTACCACACTTACTCTCATTTTAGTAAAAGAGACTGAAGATTTCTTCATGAAACTGATTACTACATATGAATAAGTTTAAAGACATTTGAGAGGCAGTAATGTGATTTTTACCACCCAAACCTTTCTTAACAATGATAAAATGCACAACTTCAAATAGTATATTGCTGTTTATAACACTGCAATAATGGACACATTATCAAAAAAGCATATCAAGAATAATAATATAACATGTTTAACTAATAATAAACAATTTGTGCACCAAGTAATATAGTTAATTTGGCTTAATGTACTTAATATTTCTGACTAATTTACAAAGATTTGAAATGTGTCCTATTCTAACATATAAAGTGATGTATTGTCTTCTTAATTGAAACTCCTCTATATATCTGCCCTCTTGTGGCAATGAGCTGCTAGTGCACATAGATAGATAAATAAATAGATAGATAGATAGATAGAGAGAGAGATAGATAGACTTTATGCTGCCAGCTTACATTGTGTGTTTGTATATTGCAGATATCAGGGCTCAGGGTCTGAAGAAGGGCATGTTTTTTAATCCGGACCCTTATCTGAAGATGAGCATTCAGCCAGGCAAGAGGAACGGCTTCCCTACATTCACTCACCACGGCCAGGAGAGACGAACCTCCATCATATCCAACACCACTAACCCTGTGTGGCACGGAGAGGTAATTCATATTCATATGGCAGGTAATGAGGTGTGCTGTTTGTGTTCACTTCTTCAGCGCTTAACCTCTGGGTGCTGCAGGGTAACGTCTCTGCTGTCAGTCCACTGTGAGGAGCTGAGAAGGTAATGGGATGTAACTAAGTAGGGGAGACTCTGAAACAAGAAGTTTGCAGTAAATGCACAGTGCCCATAAGCAAGGCCAGAACCTCAGGTTTATCCAGAAATTACTGTACTATAAGTTGGTAACATTTTGTAAATTTAAATATTTTTCTTTATTATAAAAACATAGTGAATAATGATAAATGTTAACTATGTCAGTGTGTTTTAAATGGCACTTCAGGATATTTTTTAGGAATACTACCATGGTACATTTGTAAGAAGTTCCAGAAGTTTTGTTACCATACAGTACCAGTCAAAAGTTTTTATGATTTTTTAAAGAAGTCTCTTCTGCTCACCAAGCCTGCATTTATGTCATCCAAAGTCCAGCAAAAACTGTACAAATGTTAAATATTTTTACTATTTAAAATAACTGATTTCTATTTGAATATATTTTAAAATGTCATTTATTCCTGTGATTTCAAAGCTGCATTTTTAGCATTATTACTCCAGTCACATGATCCTTCACAAATCATTCCAGTATTCTGATTTGCTGCTCAAGAAACGTTTATTATGATTATTATTATGTTGAAAACAGCTGAGTAGAATTTTTTCAGGTTTCTTTGATGAATAGAAAGTTCAGAACAACGGCATTTATCTGAAATTGAAGTCTTGTGTAAAATTATAAATGTCTTTATCATCACTTTTGATCAGTTTAAAGCATCCTTGCTAAATATTCTGACTCCAAGCTTTTGAATTGTTTAGTGTATAATGTTAAAAAAAGCTTTTTATGTCAGATAAATGCTGATTTTAGGATCTTTCTGTTCATCAAAGAATCCTGAGAAAATGTACTCAACTGTTTTTTAATATTGATGATGATATTAATAATAATAAAAATGTTTCTTGCGCAGCAAATCAGCATATTAGAATGATTTCTGAAGGATCATGTGACACTGAAGACTGGAGAAATGATGCTGAAAATTCAGCTTTGATCACAGGAATAAATTACATTTTAAAATATATTTTAATGGAAAACAGTTATTTAAAATAGTAAAAATGTTTAATAATTGTACTGTTTTTGCTGTACTTTGGATCTAATAAACACAGGCTTGGTAAGCAGAAGAGACTTTAAAAAAAAAAAACTTTTGACTGGTAGTGTGAGACTGAATATACTGCAAGATTGAATATTATTTTACTTCCCCTGCGCAGAAACATAACTGTAAAACTTCATTTTCATACTACATTTATTTTCTCCTGCAGAAGTACACTTTTGTTGCTCTGATGACGGATGTTTTGGAAATTGAGGTCAAGGACAAATTTGCAAAAAGTCGCCCGATCATCAAACGCTTTTTTAGGTCAGCTGACAATGCCGGTGCAGAGACTGCTGGAGAGACACACAGCCGGGTCAGTATTACTGTTGAAATATACCTGCGAGGATCTGCTATGTATGAGCTTTTATTAACATCAGAGTATCCTGCAGTTCATTCCTGTCCACAGATGTTTATGAACACATGTGTAATAATTCAGGAGGTGAATATTATTTTTGCATCCCAAGATGTTATATTTAGAGGTATATACTGTATTTGGTAATATTTTTATTGGCAAAATATTACCTCTGTATAAACATATTTATAGAGATCATATTTTATGAGCAATATTACAAACTGATTTTATTACAGTACAATAATTATCTGTGGTATTTTTTTATTTTTTGGAAAAAAGGGATCAACATGTGAGCTACACGCTTTGTCGTCGTCTTCCGACAGAACATGTGAGTGGACAGCTTCACTTCAGGGTGGAGATCACCTCCAACGGACATGAAGGTACAGATTACAGTATGAATATTAATACATTTAATATTATTTAAATATTTCTGGTTGATACGTTTTTTGAGATTTTGAAAGAAGCGTCTTATGCTCACCCAAGGTTGCATTTATTGGATTAAAAATACAGTAAAATCTGGAATATTGTGAAATATCTGGAATATTGTGAAATATTATTATAAATTGAAATAACTGTTTTAATATGTAATATATTTTGTAGCTATATATTTTGTGTTATAAATGTCTTTATTGTCACTTTTGATAAATGTAATGCATCTTTGCTAAAAAGGTGGAGTTTTTACTTTTTTTTGTTAATTTATTTTTTCATTTTATTTTGTGCCATTGTTTAATTTTATTTTTAAATTTATTTTCATTGTATTTTATTTTATTTCACCTCATTTTATTTCTTTTAATTTAATTTAATTTAATTTAATTTTGTTTTATTTTTTTTATTTTATTTTATTTCATTTCATTGTATAATAAGTATGGCTATTTGTTATTACTATTACTGACACGGCCAGTTATTGAATTATTGAGTTTTTACTTTTTTGTTGTTTGTTTGTTTGTTTGTTTTTTGTTTTACAACTTGAAACCTTTAACATTTTATTTCTTTAAATTAAATTAAATTAAATTTAATTTAAGTTTTATTTCTTTTTTATTTTATTTGTTTTTTATTTCATTTCATTGTATAATAAGTATGGTTATTTGTTATTACTATTACTAACATGGTCAATTATTGAATTATTGAGTTTTTACTTTTTTTTTGTTTTGTTTTGTTTTGTTTTACAACTTGAAACCTTTAACATTTTATGGATCATTCAGGTAACAACACAGTATTAAGAATCAAGCGTATGTAAACTTTTGAACAGGGTCATTTTTATAAATTCTCTTGTGGACTTTATGTAATTGTCTTTTATGTGAAATATCTTATTCAGGTCAGTCTTAAATAAAAAATAACATGCATTTT
Source organism: Labeo rohita (assembly GCF_022985175.1). Classification (NCBI taxonomy): domain Eukaryota; kingdom Metazoa; phylum Chordata; class Actinopteri; order Cypriniformes; family Cyprinidae; genus Labeo; species Labeo rohita. The sequence goes on along the minus strand of NC_066869.1, from coordinate 44,878,128 downwards.
TTATGATCCCTCTTATTTTGGTAAAATAATTAACATTTAGCAGATTCTGCAAGGTGTATGTAAACTTTTGACCTCAACTGAAAGTATTATGCTTTTGTAGATGCCATGGGATCTCTGCTAGGAGCCTCTTCTATGAATGGAGATCCTGGGAGTCCGTCAGACGACGAGGATGTTTTGCATCCTTCGTCCCTCATGGCCAGGGGTCCCTCGCCCACCGGCTCTGAAGGGTCCCTTCACGGTGATGCTTTTAGGGCTGACGAGTGCATGATGGACCCTGATGAGGATCGGCTCTTGAGAGACGGAGCCCCAGACATGGCCGAAGGAACCCCGGGCCACACTCATCGCCAGGCCTCGCTTAACGACTACCTGGATGCCATTGAGGCCCCTAAGGGCCCTGGAGACAGACCGCTCGGGGCCGCCTCACCTAAACTACGCTCCAGTTTCCCCACCGACACACGGCTCAATGCTATGTTGCATATAGACTCTGATGAAGACGAGGAGGGACACGCCTCCCGGGATACGGCGTTGACCAATGGCGCTCCGCGGCCTGAAGGACACACCTCCTCTGAACAGGACAAAACGGAGGGTCCTGTCAAAGAGAGGCTGGAGTCGGAAGGGGCGAGCAGCACCACAGATACGGAGGCCACGGCAACAGGGTCGAGCAGTGGGACAACAAAGAGCCAAAATGGAGGTGCTGAGGACATTCAGGAAGGAGCTGCTGCCTCTGGAGAGACGACTCAGAGCACTGGCAGCTCTCAGCGGCCAGCTCCCAAAATACAGGTCTGTAATGTTTTTATTTTATTTTATTTTATTTTATTTTATTGTTTCTTTCAATATCTGTTTTTGTTTTAATTTATTTAATTCTATTACTTTTTATTTTATTTTGTTTTAATTCATTTCATTTTATTACTTTTTATTTCATTTTATTTTATTTTGTTTTGTTTCATTTTATTTTTTAATTTATTTTATTTTATTGTATTTTACTTTATTTTATTTGTATTTAAGTGGTGTTTTCTTTTTCTTTATTTTATTTCTTTTTATTTGATTTGATTTGATTTAATTTAATTTAATTTAATTTTTTTAAATTTTATTTAATTTCACTTTATCTTACCTTATTTTATTTCATTTTATTTCATTCTATTTTGCTTTATTTTTATTTATTTTTATTTAATATTTATTTTTCTTTTATTTCATTTAATTTCATTTAATCATATTTATTTTATTTTATCCCATTTTATTTTACTGTATTTTGCTTTATTTTATTTGTTTTTAATTTATTTTAATTAATTTAATTTAATTTAATTTTATTTTACTTATTTAATTTAGTTTTTTACTACTAACATCATAAGTTATTGAATACATCTTTATCTATCTATCTATCTATCTATCTAGAAAATATATTCCATATATTTATTTAAGTAGAAACTATTTGGTTGATTCATGCATAAAACAGTAATAATAATAATCTTCATCGTCATAATTTCCCCAATTTGTATTGTTATGTAGCTCTTCCGTTGCATCATTACACCTAAATACATTTCTTACAGGATGAGGAAGGAGTAGCGCCCAAGCCGGTCACTGGGGATGAAGGATCATCAGAGGCCGCTACAGTCACAGAGCCCTCAGCATCTGCCAGTAATGCAGTTAGTGAAGGGGGCGGAGCCACAGCAGCTAAGCAGCCAGAGCAGGGGAACTCCAGCGAGACGGCCAATGAGGAGGAGGAAGATGCCGAAGTCTGGCAGAGGAGGCGGAGTCTGCAGGCATCAGGGAACGCATCACAGGCTGAAGGGATGGAATTAACCAATGAAGCGAGAAGGGCAACTGACGCAGCACAAGCTGCCACAGTAACAGATGGAGAGACAGGTAACTTCCTGTGTTATTTATATAGAAAATCAGCAGTAGGAAGGGATAAGAGAATTTTATGCTTTTACCATCACTTTTAACTTTTGCACATTAACAAAAAAGATAACATAGTTATAAATAATAAAATAAATATTATAATTTAAGGGGAAAAAAATACATATTTTTTTGCTAATTGTGTTTTTATGTAAATAAACGTTAACTGTTCAGAACATTTTTAATATTACATTTTTGTTTAATACTAAATACTAGTATGTTAAATTTGCTGTAATACTGTAATACTGCTGATAATAACAATATATGAAAAGAATAATGTTTATTATATTAAAATATTTCTATATAAATATTTGTTTTGTTGATAATAATAACAATAATAATAATATTAAAAAATAAATATATTACAATAAATAATAATAAGTATTATTATTATTAAAATATATTACCGATAATAATATTAATATATGAAAAGAAGTGCAATAAATAAAAATAATAAATAATTATGTTGTTATTAAAATAAAATATTATGTAATTATTAAGAACATGAATAATATTAATATTTAAAAAATAAAGTGTATTATATTAAAATAAAAAACTCTTTATCTGATTTGTTGTTGTTGCTAATAATTATATTAATAATATATGAAACAATTATATCACAATAAATAAAAATATTAATTGTTATTATTATATAAATATAAGGAAGATTATAATTTTAAGAATAATAATCTTAGTGTTTATGTTACAATATTTATAATATAAAAATATAAAATAGTATCAACAACAGCATCGTTACCACCACCAACAATAACAATATATGAAAAATTAACATATTACAATGAAGAAAAATAATTATTATTAATATTTAATTTATTTATTAATTAAAATATATTATTATGTGAATATTCAGAGCATGAATAATAATACAAATATTTATAATATTAAAATAGAAGATATTATAGAATATTTTAATAGTTAATCAAATATATATTACATAAATATTAAGAGCATAAATAATAATAATAATATTTATAATATTTAAATAGAAAATAATAGATTTTAACATTATAAAAAAGAATAATATATGAAACAAATATTAATTATTAATTGATTTTATTACAATAAAGATTATATAAATATTAGGAAGATTCTAATAATAATAATAATAATAATAATAATAATAATAAAATAGAAACAATATACAGGGTGGGCCATTTATATGGATACATCACACATCAAACTTATTGGGAATTTCACAAGAAAACCAATGGTGTGCTTGGTTTTAACGTAACTTTATTCTTTCATGAGTTATTTACAAATTTCTGACCACTTATAATGTGCCACAAACAGGACGTTAATATCACCAACCATTCCCATTTTATTAAGGTGTATCCATATAAATGGCCCACCCTGTATTTTAATAGTGCATAAAATAATATTATATAAAATATTATTTTATTTTAAAAAGTCAATATATTATTATTTAAATATTAATTCTATCCAAATATAACAGGAATAATAGGGGACTTTATGAATAATTTGTGTATAATATATGTACAGTATTTTGACATTGATGTTTATATTCTGAAGGAGCCACTGCTCAAGTGAACGGCCATCAGCCAATGCGATCCCTTCCTTCAGTGCGTCACGACATCAGCCGCTATCAGAGAGTGGACGAGCCTCTTCCGCCAAGTGAGACAATATTTTTGTCTTTGTTTGAGACAGTTAATCATAAAAAATGTTGCTGTTTGAAATGATGCTCGTTATATTATTATGTTTCATTATAACATTACAAGTGGGCTTCAAATGTGTGTTGTAGACTGGGAAGCTCGTATCGACAGCCACGGCAGGATTTTCTACGTGGATCATGTGAACAGAACCACCACCTGGCAGCGACCCACTGGTCCACCTGCACCTCAGGTCCTACAGAGATCCAACTCCATTCAGCAGATGGAGCAGCTCAACCGAAGGTCAGTACGTTTACGGCAGCAGATATCTATCGAGATGGCGTGAAATCAGCTGTGATTACAGTGACTTCTGAAAGGAGGAGAGTTTTGAGCGCACAGTGACCTTAAGTTCCAATACCTTGGGATTTATCTGAGTCTGAAATACCATTTGTTAATCCTCGCTTGTATGGAAAAACAGCTCTTTAAAAATGTCACGCAGCAGTCACCACAGCAACCTAATCTGCTCTGCCATTATCATGTTCTATCAAAACATCTCTCATCTGCTCTCTCTCCCTCAACTTGATTTCAATTTATTTTGCTTTATTAGCATGCATTTCACATGCAAAAGCAATTGTAGCATAGCTGTGTACAGCATAAAATGTCAGTAAGGATGATAGTCAAATCAAGCTTTTTAAGATCTAGGAATGTATGTGGAATATTCCTTCCACAGCTAAAAAGAATGCAAAATGCAGTGTCATGGCTGCTGAGAATCATTTGTTGCATATATACATTTTTCTAATTTACAGGTTTGGCACTAAATTAATTTAATTTAATTTAATTTAATTTAATTTAATTTAATTTAATTTAATTTAATTTAATTTAATTTAATTTAATTTAATTTAATTTAATAGTAATTTTTGCTTTAAATTACATTAAATAAAAATATTATAATTACAATAATACTGGCATATGAAATCAAATAGATGATGCTAAATAAAATAAAACATTTATTTTGTTTTTTGTATTTTATTATTTAGCATCATTCATTTGATTTCATTTGGCAGTTTTTTTTTCACTTTAACATACATTAAGAAATTAAATCAAATGGATGATGCTAAATTAAATAAAACATTTTAATTTAATTTAATTTAATGTACAATTAATTTAGCATCATTCATTTGATTTTATTTGCCAGTTTTTTTTTCTCTTTAAAATAAATTGTTAAATTAAAATATTTATAATTACAATAATACTGGCAAGTGAAATCAAAGGGATGATGCTAAATTAAATAACACATGTACAATTTATTTAAATTAAATTTAATAAATTTAATTTAGTTATTTAATTTAATTTAATTTAATTTAATTTTCCAATATTTTAGCTTTAAATTACATTAAATTAAAATATTAATAATTACAATGATACTGACAAATTAAATCAAATGGATTATGCTAAATTAAAAAAAAAAACATTTACTTTATTTTATTTTATTTTATTTTGTTTTATTTAGCATTATTCATTTGATTTCATTTGCCATTTTTTCACTTTAATATACGTTAAGTTAAATTAAAATATTTATAATTACAATAATGCTGGCAAATTAAATCAATTAACAATCAATCCTTGCACACCTGAAGACAACAAAACAAAGAAAAATACCCGAAAAGTACCCTTTTGATACTTTTGCAGGTTTTGGTAGTGTGCAGGATTTTTCTTTTTTTTTTTTTTATGCTAAATTTAATTTAATTTAATTTAATTTAATTTAATTTTAAACTAATTTAGCATCATTCATTTTTAATTCTTCTTTTAATTTGCCAGAATATTTTGCTTTAAATTACATTAAATTAAATTATAATTACTTATGCTTACCTTAAAAAAGTGCTCAAAACAAAACAAAACAACAACAACAACAAAAAACACTTCTTGTAAGTTAATTTTTTAATATCATAAATTAGGATTATTTGATAGAATATAATAATAATTATAATAATAATTTAATAAGGTTCTTATAAGGTATTTAATAATAATAATAAGGTTCAAAAGAAAAGAATATCTTTTAAATATGAATCTTTATATGTTTTTACTTTCTGATAAATTTAATAATCTTTATTGAATAAAAGTATTGATATATACATATAATATAATATATTGATATACATGTTTATTACATATTTTTTTCTTTTTGTGTTAAAAATGAAATTAGACATTTTTACATACATATATAAATTATTAACATATATTTATACATGTTTTTTGTATTTTACTTTTTAATCTTTTTTATTTCAATAAAAAACGAGTTGTCTAAGACAGCAGCAATTAAAGAAGCAACAAAATATAATTATAAATGATAAAATACAATTACACTTTTGAAAAGATTATTATGTGAAAAACAGGACTAAAAACACCAAGTATCTCTTTGTTTTGTTCAGGTATCAGAGTATTCGGAGGACAATAACCAACGAGAGGACAGACGAACAGGCTGCAGAGATGCCAACAGATGAAAACGACCTGCTGCATCACTCCATACCTGGTACTCTCTCACACACCACATACATGCACTGCATTTAGATGAGCCTGATTATTTAGATACAAGGAAATATGCAACAGAGTAAAAAACAGATCTTTTGATTTACAGTACGGTTGTCCTCTCTTTCAGAGTACCGCCGGGACGGCGTGGTTGGGCCCGCTAGCTCTCGCTCGCGCTTGTCTCTGCTGCTTCAGTCCCCCAGCGCCAAGTTTCTCACCAGCCCGGATTTCTTCACCGTACTGCATTCCAACCCTGTTAGTCTCCAAACACATTAATTATTCACTTTTTTTTTTTTACCACAAGCCAATTTTTGGTCCCTTGAAGGAATTTTTGTGGTAATTTTGTTGTTTCTCACAAACCCATCATCTGGTTCTGTCATTAATTTTGGCGAAAAGTTACTTTCGAAAGTAACATGGTATGTTGTAAATGTCACTTTGTTGCATTTTTACTTTTTAGAAGGTAAGTAGCATTACTTAAACACTACGAAATACTCTTGTCTGTTGTTCTCTCGTTCTCAGAGTGCCTACCGCATGTTTACAAGTAACACGTGTCTAAAACACATGATCAGTAAAGTGCGACGGGACGCGCACCACTTCGAGCGCTACCAGCACAATCGAGACCTGGTTGCCTTCCTCAACATGTTCGCCAACAAACAGCTGGATCTCCCGCGGGGCTGGGAAATGAAACACGACCACACGGGAAAGGTCTGGAAAAGTGTTCACTTTTCTATCGCAATGCATGTCTCTGTCTCTCTTTTCAGACATCTACCTTTTCATTTTACAGTGCATTTCTAAATAAATTGTTAATTATTTTTGTGCCATAAAATATGAATATCAACATAAAATATGGTTAAAAAAAAATGTTTTTGGAAAAAGTTTCTTATCCCTGTCCAAGGACAAGGTTGTATTTATTTGATTAAAAATACAGTAAAACAGTAAAATTGTAAAATATTATTCAAATACATTTTTAAACTTATGTAGTTATTCCTGTGATGCAAAGTTGAATTTTCAGCATCATTACTCCAGTCTTCAGTGTCACATGATCCTTCAGAAATCATTATATTTCTTATTAGAAACATTTCTTATTATTAATGCTTTGCTATTAATATTTTTGTGCTTTCAGGATTGTCAGATTAATTAAAAATTCAAAAGAACAGAATTTATGTGAAATATAACACGTTTTGTAATATTATGAATGTATTTATTGTCACTTTTGATTTATTAAATGCATCCTTGCTGAATAAACTTATTCATTATTATATATTATATAATAAATACTTACATTAACATTTATATATATATATATATATTATTTTTTTTAACGTTTCCAAAGTACAGCTAAATTTTTTAAATATTTTTATTTTATTTTTAAAATACTTTTTTTCTATTTAAATATACTTTAAAATGTAATTTATTCATGTGATTTTAAAGCTGAATTTTTTGCATCACTCCAGTAACGTGATCCTTCAAAAATCATTCTAATATTCTGATTTGCTGTTAATTATTATTATTATTATTATTATGTTAAAAAACAGTAGATTTTTGTCAGGTTTATTTAATGAATAGAAAGTTCAGAAGAACAGCATATATCTGAAATAGAAATTATTTGTAACATTATAAATGTTTTTATCATTTACCATCCTTGCTAAATAAAAGCATTAATTTCTATAATTTATTTCCAAATTTTTTTTAATAATTATACTGACTCCAAGCTTTCAAAGCTTTTATTTCAGATAAATTGGATATTTCTATTCATCAAAGAATCCGGAAAAATAATAAAAACTGTTTTAAATATTGATAATAATAATAATAATATTAATAATAATAATAAATGTTCTTGAACAGCAAATCAGCATATTAGAATGATTTCTGAAGGATCATGTGACACTGGAAAAATGGTGCTAAAAATTCAGATTTGATCACAGGAATAAATTACATCTTAAAATATATTTAAATAGAAAGCAGTTATTTTAAATAGTAAAAATATTTCACAATATTTCTGATTCTCCTGTATTTTGGATCAAATAAATGCAAAGAAGAAACTTCTTTAAAAAAAACATTAAAAATCTTACTGTTCAAAAACTTTTGACTGATAGTGTGTATATATATTTCTATGAAAAACATACAATTTACATAAAATATTAAATTCTGTAACTCCTTTAGAGATATTTGGAATTATTTTTAGCATAATTACTAATATGTATTGTAAGTTAATTCATATTATATTCATCAGTGGCTTGTTGTCAGTTACCACATAAAATCATTTGGATCTGTGTGGAAGAGCTTTACAGTAATGCGCTTATAATGGAAGCTTAGCAGGAAAGCAGACATACCGCAGATAAATGTTTAAAATATGCTTTAAAAGTACAACCGTAACACTCACTGTAAATATTTCATGTGTTAGTGTTTTTACCGGGGCATTCATGTAAGTGCTTCAGCATGAATATAAGTTTTTGAATCCCTCGACCTACTTGCTTGACATGATTGCGTCTTTCCCTCAGCCTTTCTTCGTGGACCATAACTGCAGGGCGACCACTTTCATAGACCCACGACTGCCGTTGCAGAGCGCCCGACCCAGCAGCCTCCTCGCCCACCGCCAGCACCTCAGCCGCCAGCGCAGCCACAGCGCAGGGGAGGTGAGCACACGACGCCTGGTGAGCCTGCCATACACACGCCCACTAGAGGCCTCCTCCAATCAGAAGCTTGAGATTAGCATTCAAGCTCCTCCCACATGGTTTGTACCTATTGTCATTGCAGAAGGGATTTGAATAAACCTCCAACCCAAAATATTATACTTTGAGGCTATTATAATTAGACCAAACACTTGCAACATCTTAGGAACTGATTAAATTTTGCAAAAATGTAGTTTAAATACACTACCAGATCTGATTGTTTTTAAAAAAAAATATAAAAATGAAAAAAAAAATGTATCATGATTACGTTTGATAATAAGAATGTTTTTGAGTCACAAATCAGCATATTAGAATGATTTCTGAAAGATCATGTGACACTGAAGACTGTGTAATGAGAAAATTCAGTTTTGCATCACAGGAATAAATTACATTTTAAAATATATTCAAATAGAAAACAGTTATTTAAAATTGTAAAAATATTTCACATTATTACTGATTTTACAGTATTTTTAATCAACTATTTTTTTTTTATAATCTTGACCTCTAACTTTTGAAGGAATATATGTTTAGTTATATCATAAAATATTCTCAGCAGGTTTCTCATTAGGGAATCTGATCTCCTGTCACGTCATGGCCGTGTGGAGAACAGCTCGCCCTCTCAGGCCTCTTCAGATATGCTGATTAATTTCATAGTGACAGCCTCCGCTGCGTCCCAGCATGCACTGTGTCATTTTCAGATCAGTCCACCCACAGTCCTCTGTGTGTGTGTGTGTCAGTGTCCATATGTGAATACATGTAAACATGTTGTGTCTAAATATGATTCCACTAATCTTTAAATCCTCTGTGTCTTCATAACATAAAAATGCAAATTAGCCCACTTAATTAAAAAAGTCCCCCCTGCTCATCTAAAACACCTCGGGAATAAAGGCCAGGGAAAGTTTTACAATCCACTCAGCTTTAGCAAAAGAGCTGTCAGATCTTTAGTCAGAGGGCCCTTAATGAAGCTTTCATCTTTAAAGTACACTCACTAGGGAGCAAATATCTGGTAAATTATGCAAAAGAAGCTGAAGCCTTGTAATTCAGTATTTACAGGAAAGTGACAATGTTGCAGCTTAATTAATTAATATGTAGATATTTTCTTGAAGGCTTTATTATTTTGTATTTGTGTATAATACTGTGTGTGTGTGCATGTATAATATTTTTTTAACATTTTATATTAATAAATTGTTGCATATTAATATTGGTATTATTAAACATTTTTAATTAATATGTATATTAAAAATACAAAAGTATATTTTATTTTTAATATATGTATAAATTAAAAATATATATGTGCCAGTATTAATATTGATTTGTTAAATATTTTTGGTAATATTAGACACTATATATGTGTGTGTGTGTGTGTGTGTGTGTGTGTGTATGTGTATATATATATATATATATATGTATGTATGTATGTATATATATGTATAAAAGTGTATATAAAATTAATTAAATACACTACAATTTTACAAAAAATATAAAATAATAAATATTAATGTGCATATTCATTTTTTTAAACATTATTTTATATATTTAAAAAACAAAAAAGATCAGATTTTTTATAAACTAATGTGTTGTGTCTATTAACATTTTAAAAAAATTAAAAAAAAAAAATAAATAAATAAATTATACATTTCATTAATTTTAATATATAAGTACTGTGTATATATATATATATATATATATACTTATTTATTTACAAGTACAAAAATTATATATAAAATTTGTAAAATTCTATAAATTTATGTGCTGTTTAACATATATATATATATATATATATATATAATTTTTATTAATTTTAAAATTTTAAATATATATATATATATATGTGTGTGTGTGTGTGTATATCATTTTTATTTACTTTTTAATATGTTTTTCTCTGTATATATTTCATTTAATATTACAAAAATGTAAAATAATTAATATTACTTTGCATATTCAGCTTTTCAAAAATGATTTTATATATTTAAACAAATAAAAAATCTATTTTTTTCATAAACTAATGTGCTGTATGCGTGTAATATAATTTTTAAAAATGTTATAATTTATACATTACAATATTACAATATTAATTTCATTATATATGTACAATGTATAGATAGATAGAGAGAAAGATACATACGCCCATGATACTCTATAATATGTATTGTAGGTCACTTCCTGTTTTGTTTTTGTGCTGCAGGTGGGCGATGACCCTCGCCACGCTGGACCCTCTGTACTGCCACGCCCCTCCAACACCTTCACTGCCAGTCGCAGCCAGTGTCAAGATTTAGTTCCTGTTGGTGAGTTGTTACAAGCTAGGCTTCATCAGAAAGTTTTCAGACAGAATTTGATTTATTCATCTTGTTAAATCCATAATGCATTGTTTTCTAAAAATGTGTTGCCACAAAGGTGTTATAACCTTTGAAGAATCTTCGTTTGACATTTCACCACCTGCTTTGTTCCTCTCTTTATAGCCTATAATGATAAAATTGTGGCATTTTTGCGGCAGCCGAACATATTTGAGATCCTTCAGGAGAGGCAGCCTGAGCTCATTAGGAATCACTCACTCAGGTGAGACTATAGAAATATTACTAAACAAATCTCAGTTCTGAGCTATTGATTATGAAAATGTTGACTTTTCTAATCCACAGGGAGAAGGTGCAGTTTATTCGTAATGAAGGAGCGTCGGGTTTAGCTCGCCTCTCCAGCGACGCAGACTTGGTGATTTTGCTCAGGTACTTTAATGCGAATTTTGGGATCAGTAAGAATTTTAGTGCTTTTTAAAGACGTCTTTTCTGCTCATCAAGGCTGTGTTTATTTGATTAAAAATACAGAAAAAAACAATAATATTGTGAAATATTATTACAATTTAAAATAGTAAATTTCTTTTTTTATATACTTTAAAATAAAATTTATTCCTGTGATGCAGTGCTGAATTTTCAGCAACAAAATGCTTTTTTGCATAGTTGTGTATTTTATTCATCAAAGAATCCTGAAAAATCTATCACAGTTTCCAAAAAATAACACCAAATGCTTAAAAAATAACACCAAATGCTTCTAAAGCTTCTATCCATTGGCTCTATGTAAGCTCTTTCAGTATCTGTGATCATCGTATTAGTATTTTATTTTTTGAGTTGTGTTGCAGTAAAAATAGCATAAAAAAAAAAAAAAAAAAAAAATATATATATATATATATATATGTATGCGTATTATTATTATTGTAATTATAATTAATAATTATAATATTTTACAGTTATATATAATTATAATAATTATGAAATAATTCATACAAAAAGAATTAAATAAATTAATTATCAAAAAATTGGTTAAAAATAATTAAGTAAAAATGAAAACAAAGAAATAAATACCAATTATAGTTAAATGAATTATAAAATTTTGATTAAATAAGTAAATACTGTACTTTATTTTAAAATACATTTTAAATAATTGTTTTAGAAACTAAATTAAAATAATTAATTTAATAAAAAATGTAGTATTTTCCAATCAGTTTTTCACAATGTAAATTGGGTATTTATACATTTTAGAATGGGGGTCCCTCGCATGATGATGATCCTAAGACTGAGCCTTAAAACTCTTTTTCAGGATACGTGTGTTTGCCTCCAAACACTAACAATCTTTGTCTCTTTTTCTTGCTGTAGCTTGTTTGAAGAGGAAGTGATGTCGTATGTGCCACCTCATGCCTTACTGCACCCCAGCTATTGTCAGTCGCCACGAGGGTCTCCGGTCTCCTCCCCTCAGAACTCTCCTGGTCAGTCACACTGAAAAAATGTCAAGAAACATGAATGAATTGTATTTAAAATTATTTGTCAGAATATCGGAATGTGATTAGAAAAGATGATCATAATCGCAAATATAAGAGACTGTGTTTCTGGTTCTACTATCGCTCCACGGCGTTGTTTTAGTTTGGTTGTAGAGCTTGACATGCAGTCGAACAGATTCCTGGGTATTTTTTCAGTCAGCTGCCAAAGCATCAAATATGCTATTTGGGATTTGATGTGTAGTCGGAGTCCAGGGTTTTTGGTTAATCCCCGCAGGCTGGTTTTTAACCGTTATACTGACACTCTGATTTTCACAAGTCTGTTTGGAGTGTGGCGGACATCACGGTGCCAGAGGGAATCATGGTCTAACTCAGCATGATCTGACTTTAGTCACCGCTGACACTCAGGGATTACACTGTTCATTGGTTAGAAGGGGATTCTGCGAGTCTTTTTTTTTTCTTTTTGCTTGAATAGAAACCATTCTGATAAGCTTCAGCTGGACTTCATACTAGAGAATAAAATAGTTTTGGCCCATATACCAATTAAATTACATCACATTAAATTTTATTTAATTAAAAAATGTAATTTAAAAATTATATGTAAAAATGTAATTTATTTATTTATTTCCCAAGTGGACATTTTTTATTTAATTTTTCATTTTTATACAGTATCTCAGGAAATATAATGCAGATGTCAGTTAAATTTAATTTAATTTAATTTAATTTAATTTTCATTGCTCAGAGGTGATACAGTATCTCAGGAAATATCAGTTAAATGTCAGTTGAGATGTCAGTTAAATTAAATTAAATTAAATTAAATTAAAATTTAAAAATGTAATAAAAAATTAATTAAAAATATATTATATTTATTTTCATTAATTTTTAATTATTTCATTATTCATTATTCATATTTGTCCCAGTAGACATTTTCATTGCTCAGAGGTTATACAGAAAATATAATGGAGATCTCAGTTTAATTTATTTTACATTTAATGGAAATAGTCTAACTTTAGGAGAAACGACTGATATATAAAAGAGATCTCAAATAAACCTATTTTTTTTTCCTGCATTATCTATACATTTACATTAATGTATGTATTTATTTATTTATTCACCCACCCAGTAGACATTTCCATTGCTCAGAGGTTATACAGTATCTCAGAAAATATAATGGAGATCTCAGTTAAATTAAATTAAATTACAAAATATTTTTATTTTATTTTATTGTATTTTTTATTTTATTTTATTTTATTTTATTTTATTTTATTTTATTCTATTCTATTCTATTCTATTCCAGTGGACATTTTCACTGCTCAGAGCTTATACAGGAGCTCAGGAAATATAGTGGAGATCTCAATTTTATTTATTTTACATTTAGCTGAAATAGTCTAGCTCTAGGAGAAACGACTGATATATAAAACATCTCAAATAAACCAGATTTTTTTTCTGCATTATCTACACATTTTCTACACATTTCTCTATGTTTGATAACAAGATGTTGATTTCGGCTCTTGGCAGAGTCACTTTTTCAGCCATACTGTATTGTAACTATCATCTGTTCCCTCTCAGGTACACAGCGAGCCAACGCACGGGCCCCTGCACCGTACAAACGTGACTTTGAAGCCAAACTTCGGAATTTCTATCGCAAACTGGAGACTAAAGGCTACGGACAGGGTCCAGGCAAAGTCAAGTAAGCATGTCTACCGTAATCTGAGGTCTTCTGTTGTAACACATTTTCATGCTGATTTGCATGTTTGTTTTAGGTTGATAATCCGCAGAGATCATCTACTAGAGGACGCCTTCAATCAGATCATGTGCTATTCTCGCAAAGATCTACAGAGGAGTAAACTCTACGTCAGCTTTGTTGGAGAAGAGGGGTCAGTGTTTACACAAATGATGATTATTTATTAAAATTTTTCCTTTTTAAATAGATTTTTTCTATTTTTTAAAAATTTCCTTTTTTTTTTTCTTTTGATTCTGAACAAATATGTTTATTTTTGCTCTCATTCAGACTGGACTACAGTGGCCCGTCGCGAGAGTTTTTCTTTTTGGTGTCACGGGAGCTTTTTAACCCATACTACGGCCTGTTTGAGTATTCAGCCAATGACACCTACACCGTCCAGATCAGCCCCATGTCTGCCTTCGTCGACAACCACCATGAGTGGTGTGTACATTTTAAGTCTTTTCTTACAGTTTAATGCCTCATTTGAAGCTTAATTTGATTTGATTAGTATTAAAAGGAGGATTTAAAAGGTACTTGGCTCAATCTGTGCCTGTAAGATGTTCTTTGATAGACTGAAGTAGCAGAAATGTACCTCAGTGTTTTAAAACATGTTCTGCCGTCAGGTTTCGGTTTAGTGGTCGTATTCTGGGTCTTGCTCTTATCCACCAATACCTGCTGGATGCCTTCTTCACACGACCCTTCTACAAAGGCCTACTACGAATGTGAGTTAAACATTTATGACACTTCATTTTTTTAGAACACATAGACAGTTTTTAAAATTTTGAAAGTGTTTTTTAAATTCTAGCTAGAAAAAAAAAACATATATATATATATACTGCAGGGAGATTATTTAATTGTGATTTCATTAGTATTTGTAGACAAAAGATACTAACACAAAACAAATATTATGTGATTATGTGATTATGACAACCTTTAGCATAAAGTGTCATGATTTTGTTTGCATAACTATTTGAAAAAAACATATATATATTTATATTATTGTAATATAAAATGTAACAATTTTAATAATTAAAAAACATTTTAAGAATTAAAAATTATTATTATTTTTAAATTAACATTAATAATAATATAGTAAATAAAAATGTAATTAAAATTAAAAAATGTATACAAAATTTTAAAATATAAAATAGATATATTTTATTCGTATTAGTAAATAAATAGTAAATATAATTTACCAATACCATTTAATAATACTAAATTAAAAAATGTATATTAATATAAAAAGTAGAGTTGTGGCTACATAAAAAACATTTTAATATTGTAAGTGTATAAATACTTATATTTCTTAATGCTAAAGGTTATAGTCATTACCATATAATTATCATAATGTGATTCTGATTACGAAGGCTCAATTGCATAGTTATTTCACATAATTATTATTTTTAAAGGGTCTGTTTTTAAATGTCATTGTAATCAAATTAAGTATCAAAGACCTGCTTCAACCAAGAAAAGCAAGGCACAGGAACAAATATAAAGAAAAATATGGAAAATATTGGAAAAAATAAACAAATAAAATGCTTTATTTATTTATGTATTTATTTTTGTTATATATGTATATATACACTATATATATATATATATATATATATACAAAAGCCTCCAAGTCCATCTCACGTTTTTCTTTAAAATAAGCATTTTTATCAGGCTTTTATATATATATATATATATATATATTACCACCAAGATCATGTTAATGTGTATTTGTTGATACTTGTGTGTGTAGTCCGTGTGATCTGAGTGATCTGGAGTTTCTTGATGAGGAGTTTCATCAGAGTCTTCAGTGGATGAAGGACAATGACATTGAGGACATGCTGGACCTGACCTTCACCGTGAATGAGGAGGTATTCGGACAGGTCAGTGTGTGACTGTTTGGGAACACAAACAGTGTGTAACCTTGCACAACCTCTCACTATTGTCTCACAGAAGCATATGTGTGTGTGTGTGTGTTAGATCACAGAACGCGAGCTGAAGCCTGGCGGTGCAAATATCCCCGTGTCAGAGAAGAATAAGAAGGAGTACATCGAGCGCATGGTGAAGTGGCGAATAGAGCGGGGTGTCGTCCAACAGACGGAGAGTCTGGTGCGAGGCTTTTATGAGGTACTGAAATCAAATCAGCACTTCAGTAGCTTTCAGTCACATAAAAACATGCCATGTAGAGTTGCCCTGAGATATTCCAGAATGCTTTTTATTGGATTTCTGTTTGATAGATTTGGGTCGTTGTACAATTTTGGTGCTTTCAGTGCTTTCACTTGCTTTAATATAGAAAAGACATCTTGCTTGTCATTTAGAAGTTTGGGGTCAGTAAGATTTTTTTTGAAAGAGATTACTTTTATTCAGCAAGGATGCATTACATTGATCAGAAGTGACAATGAAGAAATTTGTAATGCTGTTCATTTGAGCTTTCTACTCAAAGAATCAAAATGTATTGTTTCTACAATTTAACAGTTTCAAACAACTGTTTTTTATATACTGGTGATAATAAATTTTTCTTAAGCAGCAAATCAGCATATTAGAATGATTTCTGAAGGATCATGTGACTGAAAACTGGAGTAATGATGCTGAAAATTCAGCTTTGCATCACAGGAATAAATTACATTTTAACATCTATTACAATAGAAATCAGTTATTTTAAACTCTAATAATATTTCACATTAGTAATGTTTTTACTGTGTTTTTTAATTTAAATAAATATAGCTTTGTTGAGTGTAAAAGATGTCCTTCAAAAATATTTCAAAAATAAGGGAATAAATACTGACCTCAATCTTTTGAATAGTAGTTATTTGAGAAAAAATAATTAAAATCCTATATTTAAATATATCACTTAAATTTCATATATATATATATGAAATTTAAGTAGTGTTACAACTACATAAAATCTTGAAAGCATTTACAAAATATTTATTGATGCTGAAGGTTATATTCATAACCACATAATATATACATACTATAATGCAATATTAAAAAACCTCATGATTTTAATCAAAATTATTGATGTTAATGATATAATATATTAATTAATCAAATTGTGTTAGCTATATGTTATATGATTATAATGCCTGCTTTCATCATTAAAATAATCTTAAAAATCAGAAACACAAATACAAATTTAATCATTATTTTTTTCACTCTCATGTACAGTTTTTTAATTTTTAAAGACTCTTCTTATAGATTTTTTTTTCTCTTAATTCTGTTGTTGGTTTATCTTTAATTAGCATCACTGACAAAGGATCAAGTCAGCCAATGAGGAAGGAAATGTATTTTTAAAAATTCTAAATTATTTAGTGTAACCTTGAATGAAACAAGAAGGAAGATGAATTAATTAATACAGTATGGTAGGTTCAATGTATGATTGATGAGTTTCATTTCTGAAATATCTTTAGGTGCATCCACTTATTGTAGTCTTACCCAACAGAAATACAGGTTTTCAATTATACACTACCAGTCAGAAGTTTATTACAAAATAAAAAAATATATATTTTTACTATTTAAAATAACTCTTTTCTATTTGAATATATTTGAATATGTAATTTATTCCTGTGATTTCAAAGATGAATTTTTAGCATCATCACTCCAGTCACATGATCCTTCAGAAATCATTCTAATATGCTGATTTGCTGCTCAAAAACATTATTATTATTATTATTATTATTATTATTATTATTTTAAAAACAGCTTTTACGTCAAAAGACTGGAGTAATGATGATGAAAATTTAGCTTTGATCACAGGAATAAATTACATTTGAAAATATTTTCAAATAGAAAACAGTTATTTTAAATAGTAAAAAATATTTCAAAATTTTACTGTTTCTGCTGTACTTTGGATCAAATAAATGCAGGCTTGGTGAGCAGATGAGATTTTTTTAAAAAACAAAAATCTTTTTGACTGGTAGTGTAATATCTAAGAAAATCAAGAATTTCACATCATATTTCATAATGCTGGCACTGAGCTGGAAGCAGATGTTTTACGGCTGTGAATTGACTGCAGGTTGTAGATGCACGGCTGGTGTCGGTGTTTGATGCTCGTGAGCTGGAGCTGGTGATCGCTGGGACGGCGGAAATTGATCTGGGAGACTGGAGGAACAACACCGAGTACAGAGGAGGTAACGATAGACAGGCAGATTGACTTCACTAACTCATCACCATATTCATGATATCACCATCCTGTGGTAAAAACATGGTATCAAGATATGAAGTATCTGATTTATGACCGAAATATTATCTGTCAGATAGACTGCGGGCTTTTACAGCGTCTCCTAGCCCTACAGGTCACATTTGGCGTTTATTGGGACAAGTTTATTGGTTTTCCCTCCAGGTTACCATGACAACCACATCGTGATTCGCTGGTTCTGGGCGGCAGTGGAGCGATTCAACAATGAGCAGAGACTCAGATTGCTGCAAGTGAGTGATGAAAGAGAAACACAAGCTCTTTTAATAAGACAGAGTATAGTGTGTGTGCTTGGCCTGTGGATGAAATGTCTCTGTGTTCTCAGTTTGTGACAGGGACGTCCAGTATCCCATATGAGGGCTTCGCCTCCCTTAGGGGCAGCAACGGGCCACGCCGCTTCTGTGTGGAGAAATGGGGAAAAATTACGTCTCTGCCCAGGTAACCTGCCTCTTATGTCACTTGTCACATCACATGAAGTCATAACTAGTCTATGTTTGACAGAATTCATTTATATTTTACATTGATTTTAATCATCATTGTAGTGCATTAATGTATTAAAATTACTAAAATATATTTAGAGAAGTATCTATATAAATATCTAAAGTAAATATATAAAAAAATAAATATATATAACATAATAAACATATATAACACATATAGTTTGGGGTGATGTTTTTTTTAAAAAAGCCTCTATTGCTCACCAAGGCTGCATTTATTTGATCTAAAATACAGTAAAAACAGTAATATTGTGAAATATTATTACAATTTTAAATATCTCTTTTCTATTTTGATATTTTTAAAAATGTAATTCATTCCTGTGATGCAAAGCTGAATTTTCAGCATCATTACTCCAGTCTCTAGTGTCACATGATCCTTCAGAAATCATTCTAATATGCTAATTTGCTACTCAAAAAATATTGAATTATTAATATTTATCAATGTTGAAAACAGTTGAGCTGCTTAATATTTTTTGTGGATACTGTGATTTATTTTTTCAGGATTTTTTGATGAACTGAAGTTCAAAAGAATACAATTTATTTAAAATATATATTTTTTGTAAAGTTATAAATGTCTTTACTCACTTTTTTTATTCTATTTAATGCATTCTTGCTAAATAAAAGTATTAATTTCTCTGTTCTTAATTTATTTTCAAAGTAATTAAATTATTAAATTAATTAAGTTAAATTAAATTATTAAATTAAAATAAATTATTATTATTGTTTTTTTTTAATTGACCAAAACAATAGTTTATGTGCATCTGTGTATAATGTTTATATGTTTATGTCTATTATATATTTATATTATGTATTTATAACCTGGGTTCATGCTTTTTTGGCACTAAATTTAGGAACAAAAAAACAAAAACAAAAAACAGATGGATTACAAAAATTCAGTAAATAAAAAAAAAATAATTAAAAAAAAACAAACAAAATTATTGTGTGTAAAAAGTGCCCAGTGTTATATAAGAAAATTACCATAAATTTCTAATAAGCCTCATTGATGGAACTGAATTTTGATGTAAATCATTTGTCAAATCCATCTTACATAAATAAATATAACATATTTTAGAAACGGTCTACTCTATCCAACCAAAAAAAAAAAAAATCAGTTAATGTTTATTGAAGTTCAGTAATGTCATATTTGTCCCAAATTAACCCAGTTTTTCCCACAGTTGTCATTGCTTTTGTGATCCACAAGATGGCGCAGTCTGGCAGTTCATAATACAGTCACTCAAAAATTGTTAGGATGGAAATACTAATACTTCTTTATTTGTCATCGCAGAGCTCACACATGTTTCAATCGTCTGGACCTCCCCCCGTACCCCTCGTTCTCCATGCTGTACGAGAAGATGCTGACGGCAGTGGAGGAGACCAGCACTTTCG
Organism: Labeo rohita; assembly: GCF_022985175.1. Taxonomy (NCBI): domain Eukaryota; kingdom Metazoa; phylum Chordata; class Actinopteri; order Cypriniformes; family Cyprinidae; genus Labeo; species Labeo rohita. The sequence goes on along the minus strand of NC_066869.1, from coordinate 44,857,851 downwards.
GTTTGGAGTGAATGTTAATATTTGCACTTTTTTGAGCTGATCAAACATACTTCATTTCCACGAGCCGTCAGGAACAGCAAAGGAAGCAACCATCTAAACAGACACCAGAAGCACTTAGACGTATATTTTGTACACCGTATCACTTAAAACTACTTCCTCGGACAGAAAACAATGCATCACAGAAGTGAGCTGAAATGGACTGGATGTTGTCTGAATGTTTCTCAGACTCAGCTCTGGGTGAATCGAGGACGACGTGACCAGCCGAATGCAAAGCTGAGTTACTAACCGATCGAAATGAGGACCGAAACAAACCCAAAGGACTTTGATATTCTCACACTCTTTTTATCTGTAAAAAAGACTTTTCTACGAAGCATCAAAATGCAGCGTGAATGAACAAACATTGTGTTGTGAAAGCTTTTTCAGATCGCCTCAAACACATCAGACATGACAGCGCTGCCCTCAATATTGAATTGAAATGTATATGTTTTCTCTTCTTTTTATCATATTTATATGTTAGTCTCTCATATGTTTGTTTCGACACCGTATGCTGTCCAATAGCTGTCATGTCACATTTGTGACACTTTTGAATGAATCTGGTTGTTTATATACTCTCACACGCGATGTTTTCAAAGGGCATGTTACACTAGCAACATCATGAATGTGACCACTATGTGCAAACGATAAAAAAAATCAACAAAAGAAGATGATTTTTTTTACTTTATAGGCCTTTCTGTTGTCTTTGGATAACACAGTTTAATTTCTGATAACTTATGAGAGAGAGAAAACAAAGAGTGGTCATGCACCCACTGAATGAAGCTATAGAAGTCAATATGAAATTAAAACAGACCCTGTTTGCGTTACTAATATGCTTCATTATGGTATAATAACATTTACTTTAAATGATTCAAGCCATTTCGTGTTGACTTTATTATTATTTCCATATCCTTATGTAGCTTTAGTCTGACATTAATGTTTGCTGATGCGAACACAGCTTTCTCGAATCTTTTTTTTCACCGCCTCTCTGGAGTCCAAATGTTTTCTTGTATGATTTGAAACTGGAATATCAAGCCCACAAAAGCATATCGATACATTCCAGATTTTTCCATTTGCTTTAACTCGACCCAGCCTTTTACGAAACACTGCCGTGGCTGCGGGACGCTGGATTGTACTCTAGTTCTGAATGTTTTGTAACCTGAATTTTGTGTAAGGAATTAATATCGCTTCCAGTGAAAACTGGTGTAGTTGAAACTGCCATGGGGCTTTATGAGGTCCATTCAATTTCGGAATAGCAAAAACACAAGCATATCATCTTTGTCAGTTCGATAATGGCTGGCTAGATCATTAATACAAACCAGAAAGATCTGCGTCTTTTTGTATTAAGGCTTTTGCAGTGCCGTGCTGATATTTGTGCTGAATGTACCAAAGGTTTAGGGCTGCCGTAGACTGTCCCAACCCTCTTTTGTCCACATTTTGTTTGATTAAAAAAGGAACAAAAATATTTTAAAAAATAATAATTTTTTGACGCCCTAATTTTCCCTCCTAATTTGACTTTTTAGAGCTTTTTCACAATGATGTTTTACACAATATTAAAAAAAGACCCATACAATAGGGAAACAATTATGCTTTTTGTTATTGTTTGAGGATGAAAATGTATTACCGAACACATGTGTATGGTTTATCTGGAGATCTAAAGGAAGAGTTCTGCTAAAAATTAAATTTATGTTATTTGTTCACTTTTGTGGAATAGGAAAGTTATTTCACAGATTGTCTGAGCTGCTGTTTTTTCCAGTGAAAGCAAAAGCAGCATAGAAGTCCAAGAAAAGTTTGTGGATTTGAGGCTGAGTAAATGTCAGAATTTTAAATTTTGGTGAACTGTTCCTTTAAAAATGTAACCAGAGGTTTAGGGCTGCTGGTGTTTGTTACTAGAAAGCTGCTGCTTTTGACTTTCTGTACCACTTCAGTTTTGCACCGTTCACATGCTCTGGAACAGGTGACCGTTGATTGGATAACAGCTTTCAGAGCTTCACATTTGGGTTTTTTTTTTTTTTTTTTTTTTTTTTTTTTTTTGGTTCAGCACAGATGATTGTATAAAGCTGTTTATCTCACGGAAAGTGCCTCTGAGTCTTGATTCCACATCCAGATGGGTTGTTACTGTTTTTTGATCTTGTTTTAAAAAATTGATTGCATATTCAGATTAGGGCTGTAAGTAACAATTATTTTGGAAATCGAGTAATCGGACGATTATTCTGACGATTAATCGAGTAATCTAATCATTATAATACTATTTTTTGTAGTAATAAAAATAGACAAAGTGAACAATAGCCTTTAAAATGACTTAAATTAGATATATAATAGCAATGAGGCAATAATAATTTGTTCAAATGAAGTATCAAAAGCAAATAAAACAAATAAAATATGTAACGTATTATAAACAATAGAGCTAACGTACATTTCGCATTACAACAAATGCCTGCAGAGCGCGCCAACGGCCTGACGATTGTTTTTACATTTTACTCTGCAATCTAATAGTTGTTTAATATTGACTAAACAACATTTAAGTCAAATGTCCACTTAATCTTTAATATTTGGTCATTTCTTTAATAGCATAAATGCTACATACACTGTAATTTCGCGAATATGTGGACATCAAAACGTATAAAAATATATTAAACCTGCATCGCATATATTTATTTAATTTAATTGTAGCGTTTGTGAATTCACAATAGCATTATTTTTTATTATGATTTTAAATGGGTTGGAAAACGGTCTAATAATGCGTTTCATGGATTCTCGTCCGCTACTTCCGGTTACTCTTTTTACTTTTTTCGGTTATTCTATTTTTTTTAATCGAGTACTCGAAATGAATCGAGGAATCGTGACAGCCCTAATTCAGATTAGTCAAATTTTAGTTGAACTATGGAAATGCCATGTTTTTTATTTTTATTTCATCAGTTTATTTTATAGATTTTTTAAATTATTAACATTTTTTTGTCTAAACCTGTTTACAGTAAATGCAAACGTTTGCCATATATATATTTTTTAATTCGGATCATATAAATGTTCATTTAATACACACTTTTGGTTTCCAAAAGACAGTAGAATATAATAAAATAATAATAATAACAATAAGAATACTACAATAATGTAACAATTTTCAAACTAACAGACAGTTGTTGGGGGAAAAAAGAAAATAAAACTTTAAAATGTACATTTTACAGTGATTTAGCTTAGTTAATAATGTTTTCCGTAAACTTGAACCTAAACAACCTTGTTATTAATAAATCAGCAATAAATCAGCAAAATATGATACTTGCATCTGCATTATGATTTATGATTCCTTTTTATAGAGCTTTGACATCATCTTGCACAAGGAACTGGAATTACATACTATTTACAGAAGACATGCTAAAATGTTCATATGAAATCAAAACAATGCATTAATTTCATAATAGGTCTCTTGACATGTTGCATGCATGTCCATTTGTGAACAGCAGATGGCAGACCACCAATAGGGTTTTCTTTCAAGAAAGGTTTTCTTCTCCTGCCAAAACAGCATCAGAGACTTTCAAATGTCCATCTAATCTGAAATGTTTATTAACCTCTGAATCTCGCTGAGAGAGACCTCAAAGGCGCTTTATTATAGCCTACGCTGCACAAATAATGTCAGATTTCAGTCAGTCTGACAATATGGCAGTCAGCAAGATGAATGAAAATAGATGCTAATTAGCACCTTCCACTGTAAAGCGCACACATCCAGCAGTGGGAGAGAAGCGCGTCTTTGGCGCATGAAAGAGCGTGCTGATGCGGGTGCTAGAAGCGCTCGCGCCGCACAATCACACGGGCCTTGATTGCCGGGTTGTGTGAACGCCGGGCCCACCGCCTCTGTTCAATGAGGCAGTATTTTCAGGGTCCCTTAGAAACCTATTTCAGCTGTTTTATCTGTTCAGGACTGCTTTGCTGACACTACCCATAAACCCTTGTGCTTTTAGTGTGACATGGACCATGCTCAATTTGTGTGTGTGTTCGTGTGTGTGTGTAAAGTGAGTGGGGGTGACCCTGAGCTGTAACAGCTGGTGTGTAGGATCCCATGGGACGTGATAAACTCATCCGATATATAATAATAAATCAGGAAGGTTAGTCTTTTTTTGCACAAATTACTACGGTAAATGCACGCGCCGGTATTGATGCATCAGATGCGTGTGCACAGATTCACAATCATTGACAATTTTGACTTGTCAACTCGTGCACTCCAATATCGCACAAATGTGCACGTACAGACGCACAGACATATTGAGTTATTGACCTTGAGGGAGTAAAAAAAGCTCTCTCTGGAAGATTCCCTGCAAATCATTTTGCTCAAGAGAATGATGCATCTTCCACTGGGTGGAGGAAACGAGAAGCCTAAATAATCAACAAAATCAAGAGTACTATTGAATTTTGAGAAGGATTTTAAAAATCAGTTATGGAAAAACTCAAATTGTTTAACTACAGATCATCCAGATCTTGATTTACAGTGTATTAACAATAAAAGACCAGAAGTTAAAATGTTATAATGATGTTCTTCCACCAGACATGTTCCACGGGAGAATGATATACCATGGCATATGAATATAGTAATGATACAGCACCATTGCTGTGTTTTTTTTTGTTTTTTTTTGATGTCTTGCAAAGCAGTATATGGCAATATCATAGTACTACTATACTGTCCCATAAAAATATATTTTCAAACATATATTTTTATATATACTTCAAAATATATAAAAAATGTCCAAATAAAAATGTTTCAAAATATATCTAAAAAATATCTATTTTCTGGCAATTTTTGTATATTCATGAAACATTTTATAATATATTTAAAAACATTGAAAAAAATAAGCATTACTAAATCATTCTTAATGTAGTTTTGATCTCCTGGCTATTTATATTTACCTCAAATGTAGGCTTTTGCAAGACTGGAAAAGGATTATTATTATTATTAATTTTTTTATGTCTTGCAAAGCAGTACTGTAGCAATATCATAGTACTACTAGACTGTCCCATACAGAAAAAATATTTTCAAATATATATTTTTTAATATATACAAGAAATGACCAAAATATATATTTACTCAAATATGCTTCAAAATATATTTGCGTTCTACCAATATATATATATTTTTGCTATATAAAATTATAATATATTTTAAAAATATTAAAGACAAGCTTTTGGAAATGTATTATTATTATTATCATCATTATATATATATATATATATATATATATATATATAATGATGATAATAATAATAATATATATATATATATATATATATATATTTTTTTTTTTTCAATATATTTTTGGCAGTTATTCTTGAAAATCCTATTTTTCTAAGACATTTTAAAATATATTTAGAAAACACTGAAAAACAAGCATTACTAAATCATTATTATTGTAGTTTTGATCTCCAGCCACATTTGTATTTAACCTAAATGTAGGCTTTCGTAAGATTGGAAATGTTTTATTTTATTTTTATTTGATTTGATTTGTAATATTTATTTATTTATTTGTTTGTTTATTTATTTTTGCCCCTGAAATACATTTTGAAATATATTTTGGTATATCTGTGTTAAAACTAAATATATTTTCTATTTCAAAAATATATTTTGTTGAACTTCACGGTTTCTAACATAAATTTGGCATATATTTAAAACATATTTAGGTCACAAAAATGTATATATTTTTGTGGTATGGGGTGGCACTGGAAATGTATGTACTATGAGTATTTACTCCAAGGTACTTGCAAGAATATCATGGCAGTACCATGTTAAATGTTCAGAAACCATGACAGTACATTGTAACTTTTATGTAAGTGACACTGTGTGTAATACTGTGGTTTTACAGATAATGCCATATATCTCTAGTTTAAAGCTACACTATTTAAGTTTTTTTAAATATAAAAATAACAATATTATTAATAAAAAAATGTGAAATATACAGTTTTCCAAGGCATGTTTTTACCCAAATACAGTTTGATGAACCAAAAAATAATTATTTATATTTATAGCTGTCGGGACGGATTTCGCGGGAAATTGCATACGCACGTCATAAACGTAATGCTCTTTCTGCACTTATTTTTTAACAACTAGAGGGCCAAAAGTTACATCGTTTTCAGTGGCTGTATTTTAAACCAAGTAAATACATATATCTACTACCCTTAAAAGAACGTGCCATGGTGTTTTGGAGATAGCGTAATTTAAATATACTTTCAGTACCACAGTATTTGGAAATGTAAATGTACATTACTGCACCACAGTACATTTCTGTAAGAGAGTGTTTCTGAACACTTTTGTCAAGTAGAACATGATTTTGTATCAACAATTTGTTGGTCGAAGAATAACTAATCAGATTTTAGGTTTAGGCTTTCTGCTTGTGGCTGAGGTTTAAGTCTATGTTTGTTTATGTTGCTTCAGAACCAAGAAAAAAAAATCCTGTAATGTTCTGCTGGCCAAAATCATTTTTCATAATGGTGACGATAAAAGCCTTGAATCTTGAATATTCCTTGTCATTCCTTCCCAAATAGATGTTGGATGCTTACGTATCTATTCAATCACGAGATTTATCTTGACATGGATAAACGTTTTGCTGAAAAATAACCACTAAAGTGAACCGTGGAAACAGACGGACATCAATTTCCCTGCGTGACAATTTAGCAGCCACAGCTCACCAGACGCCTTATCATCACACATTTACAAAACACATCTGTCGTCAAGTTGACGTATAGCTCTGATGCGATCGCTTGCATTGTGGAGGACAGGAGTGTGCATGATAAAATAACGAAGCTGAAACCGTGTGGACCTCCACGGGTCTATTTTTACAGGCATGGCAGGAGGAAGTGGAATGGAAAGGCTATCTTGCATTATGCATGGCCCGAGAGAAAGAGAGGAGCAGAGGATAGAAAAAAAAGCAGCACTTCCTCTAGTGGGACAACAGACAAAAGAATGCTTTTAAATTTAGTGTGCATATGTATGTGTATGTTTTATGATCTGTACTGTGGTATGAGGAAAAATACTATTTGCAATTGTATGCAAATTATATTATTATTACTAATAATCACATTAACTGTTTTACTGTGAAAAACATGCTGCAATAATCTTGGGCATTTTTATTCTGTTGCTATGGGGTTGCTAAGGTTGAATGATTTTCCATGTGTAGCTATATGTTTGCTAAAGGTTCTGGGTGGTTTTAGTCTGTTAGTATGTTGTTGAAATGGCTTCTGGGTGGTTGCTAGGGTAATCTGAATAGTTTATGCTGTTATGTGGTTCTGGGTGGTTGCTAGGGTGTTGCTTTGTGGTTGTTAGTGTTTTCTGAGTAGTTTTACACATGTTGCTATGGGGCTGCAATGTGTTCTGTGTGGTTTCTAGGGTGTTGCCACAGTATATGGTTGCTAGGGTCTTCTCAGTGGTTTTTAGTGTGTTGTAATGTGGTTACTGTGGGTCCTGGGTGGTTGCTAAGGCATTACTATTTGGTTGCTGGGGTTTGTTATGAGAACGCAATGTATTCTGTGTGGTTTCTAGGGTGTTAGCACAGTATATGGTTGCTAGTGTCTTTTCAGTGGTTTTTAGGGTGTTGTAATGTTGTTGCTTTGGGTTCGGGGTTGCTAGAATGTTCCAATATGGTTGCTAGGATTTTTCAAGTGTTTTTCCATTTGTTGCTATGGGGCTGCATTGTGTTCTGGGTGGTTTATAAGGGGTTGCCACAATATATGGTTGCTAGGGTCTTATCAGTGGTTTTTACAGTGTGTTGCAGTGTTGTAGCTATGGGTTCTTTGGGGTTGCTAAGGCATTACTATATGGTTGCTACGGTTTTCCAAGTGTTTTTTCACATGTTGCTATGGGTTTGCAACGTGTTCTGGTTGGTTTCTAGAGCATTGCTACAGTATATGGTTGCTAAGGTCTTTTCAGTGGTTTTTAGTGTGTTGTAATGTGCTTACTTTTGGATTCTGGGTGGTTGCTAGGGTGTTGCTATGGCGTTGAAATGTGTTCTGGGTGGTTTTAAGAGTGTTGCCATAGTATATGGTTGCTAGGATCTTCTCAGTGTTTTTTTTTTGTTTGTTTTTGTTTGTTGTATTGTGGTATGGGTGGTTTCTAGGGCGTTGCTATAGTATATGTTTGCTAGGGTTTTCTTAGTGGTTATTAATGTGTTGTAATGTGGTTTCTTTGGGTTTAGGGTGGTTGCTACAAGGATGTTGCATTAGGTTGCTAGGGCTTTCCAAGTGTTTTTTGCATGTTGTTATGGGGCTGCAATGTGTACTCGGTGGTTCCTATGGTGTTGCCACAGTACATGGTCGTTAGGGTGTTCTCAGTGGTTTTAGTGTGTTGTAATGTGGTTGATATGGTTCTCTGATGGTTGCTGGGTTTTGGGTGGATTTGGTTTATTGCTATGTTGTAGCTATGGGTTGTTGATGGTTGCTAAGGCGTTACTATATGGTTGCTAGGGTGTTTTGAGTAGTTTTTAGTGACTGCAGTAAGTTCTGGTTTCTAGGGTGTTGCTATATGGCTGTTAGGGTTTTCTGATTGTGTGTGTGTGTGTTGGTATGTGATTGGTGTTTGCGAGGATGTTTACTGGGTGGTTGCTTACTGGTCCTAGTGAAAAAGTCATTATATTAGCCAGTGCTAATCAACCAAAACAAAATTCTGTGCAGGTTCAGAAAAGTTCTGGGAATTTAAAATTGTGATGCTATGATAAAAGCCCCGTTGAGTGATAAGTAATGCATATTTGATTTAGTCAAATGAAGGCTGATTTGAATGAAAAGCTGTGTGTGAAGTGTGTCTCTCATGAGCAGCAGCAGCGGGTCTGGATCTCTGGAGACAGGTGTTGACTAATGAGGAGCTTTTTCTGAATCTAGCCATGATGATTAAGTGTTAATTACAACAGGTCAGCTTGACACATTTCCAATAATTGGAAATATTTTGGGGCTTTTTGATTTGCAGGACAACACAAAAGAATACATTAGTGCACCTAATGAGATGTCTATTTAGCTCACCACTGACCCTCCTGACTTTCCGGTGTCTCCTTCAAGGACTATTAAGAGTTTAGAGAAAAAGCTTCATCGACCGGCTGAGATAGTCGAATGCATTGTCAGAATGTATTTTTTCCTGTTTTCAATGCTCATGTTCAATACATCAACTAAACATATCTATGGAAGGCTGTCTTGTTTTAAACTTTATTTCACTGTTATCTGTTTTATGTTTAACTCTGAGGTGAAAGCTACAGAAATTTTGATATACTCTGCTCCTTTAAGACAGGCAGTTGTGACGCTTGCCTTTTGAAATCAATCACCTCAAACAGGAAGCAGTCAGTGTGAGGATGGAGAACAAAGTGCGTGTGATAATCAAACTTATAAACAGCTGCAGTCTGTTGTTACTGTGAGGTGAGTAACCAGATACAGCATCTCATCAGGAGCAGATCTGAATGTATTTTCAACCTGTTTGCTCATGGGACTTTGTGGAAGGTTTATTCCCATTTGAGATGCAAGTGTGGGAAGAAGAATCTTTTAATGTTCACGCTGTCTTTTGTCCTCCATCTCAGCTCTTTTTTGTTAACAAAAAACAAAAAATCTAACATACACACACGTTTACTTAGGTATCTAAATGGGAACATTGCATAGACTTATATTGTTTTTATATACAGATATTTATAGATTTTATAAGCTAATCCTAACCCACACCCAACCCCTTCCTCTTACAGAAAACTTTCTGCATTTTTACCAAAAAAACAAAACAAAAAAAACCTTTGTTTATTTTTATACCACTTTTACAAATGAGGATGTCCCCAAAGGAAGGTTTTTGGCGATTTTGTCAGGTTTAGCTCACACATTTTTAATATTTTAATTTGAAACCAAGCCAGTAATGATTTACTTGTTTGTTTGTTGGGTTATTTGAATATTTATTGTGGAATGTTTTCACTGGACTTATTTTCAGAAATTTTCTAAGCCAAATTATAGTCAATTAAGTTTATTGGATCTCACTTTTGAGATGCTATTATTGCACTCATTGAGATGCTATTATAGTTGTTTTATATTTATTTTTTTATTATTAGCTTTAGTTATTTTAGGACATCAAATTAAACTAAATGAAAATGAACAATTTTGCCTTGCCAACTAGCTGAAATTTTAGTTAAACTTAATTTTACTTCAGGTACAGAACTTTTTTGTTTGTTTATTTTCATTTTAGTTAACTATAAAACTCCGGTCTCATGCTAAATATACTTTTTGAGTTTGAGTTTTTCTTTGAGTTTTTCTAAATTTGTTACATTTTGTAATTGATTTTTGCCATTTTATGCTTTGCATGGCAAAAAAATGTAAAAGCATAATCATATTTATTAAAAATGTTTACATTAATTAATTTTTATTATGTCTATTTATTATTTTAGTACAGATTATAGTATTACCAACCACTGCTACAAAATTTAAATATGTCCAGTAATTTTACTTTAAAAAACACAATTGAAGTAAATATGGATTTTTACATTGTAAATGTTGTAAATTTATATTATAGATTAAATAATATTTTATGAAAATAACTAAAAAAAGATATTAAAGTAAACAGTTATTTATTTTTAATTATTTCATATTTATTTTACTTTTTTCGTGTCATTACCTTACAGTTGTATTCTTTTAAAGTAAGTTGTTATGCAAATACCACATGGCATGAAAATGGTAAAAATATAATTTTGTAATATACAGTTATTTCTAAATGTCAAAACAATATAGTGTTGTTTTATAACAATTTCAATAGAAATGGAAATCATTGTTACATTTGACTAACCATGGTAAGCTGAAGCCATTTACGGTTTTATAAGTGGTATGAATACAAATATACCATAGTTAAATTATGGTTACTATGCAAAATCTTTGGCTAAGCACACTGATCTAATGCTTTAGTTATAGTCAAAGTGCTCAGTAATAAAACAACACAATTGAATTACGCTCTTGTATGAGTGCATCGAATGAATGAGGGATGAATTTGTCAAGGGCGTTGAATTCGAGTCTAAAGCCAGACTACCGTAGTAAACCCTCTCAACCACGCCAGGCTTGTTTATAATAAAGCTGTAGCGAGGAGCAAGATAAGCGGAGACGCTGAACTCTATTTCTAACTTGGCAGGCTTGTAAACATTGCCAAATGTGACAATAATGTCCCGTAACCGCTGCCAGCAGCCTGCCAGATACCTGACAGCTCTCAATGATTCTGCTGTTTCTCCGCCAATAGGGTTTGTAAGGCCTGTCCCGCTGCATTAAGAGCTCTGAAGCTTCCAGATTCTTCTCCCGCTTCGAAAACGCACCCTTAGCGCTAGACCGAAGACAGCCAAAGGAGCTTGTTTTGGTATTACCAAGGTGCAGCAGTAAAATCTCAGAGCATTTCCATGTTTTTAAGAAGGTAGTGAAGTTTAATCGCAAATTTTCATCATTTCATTGCTTTAAAGAGTGAATGGGAATCCAAGTAGCCGCAGTCTATAAACATACGCTCGGTCGAGCAAGTAGCTGACACCTGAAAAACGCGATCCATTTGAAGAATAGGCCTACATTTCATTCCAATCACACTAAGATTCTCAGTTAAAGGACTAATTCAATTAGGCTGGAGAAGAATTCACCCCTTTGTCTTGGTGCCTGGATGAATTAAGGTTTAAACAGACTTGATACGGACTGTCAGACCCCATTAGAAAACAGCAATCTGACAAAAAAAGAGAGGGAGCGAGAGCTATGGCACAGAGCTACTAGTGCCAACGTTATTCAGGCGGGTTGGTATAAATTAAACATTGACTGTACTCATACGACTGCCGGGACACAAACGCTCCACTGATTATATGCTGTCAGAGTGCGGCAAACACAGCCAACAAAAGTGAAGGTCAAACATGTCGGGATTTTACATGAGAGAGAGTGACTTCATTCTACTCTTTGATTGATGCCGCTCTTTCATCCGACATCACCTTTCTTGCAGCTTTCCAAATATGAAATGATGCAAGAGATGAGAACTGTATGACAGATTTGCCTACCTCGAATCCTTTTAAGGTTAGCACTGCATTTAAGCAAAGAAACCAACCGAAAAAGAACATTTTAGAGACTGTTAGCGCTTCAGAATAAAACCTACAATATATGGCGAATGTTAAAAACATCTTGTGTTGAGGAGTTAGCACAATTTTGCTACCTCTATTCATTTTGAGGACTGAAAAGAAACCGCAAAGCTCTACACTGAAAAAAAGAAATGATTAAGAGACAATTGGCTGCTAAACTGAAGCATTTAGGAGTCAAAAGCCTTTTTTAGTTCACAAATTGCTTGATAAAAATGGTTGCTGTGAAACACTTCAGGTAATTGTGTGCATAACTTGTTTTCCTTTTATCAACAGCCACTGCTGTGTGTTGTGATGGAGGGACATTTTATTATTATTATTTAATATTAGACATTTTAGTTACTAAAATTGCTAAAAATTAGGCTAGTATGGAGTGTTTTCACAACGTGTCATCAATCATCATATTGGCGGCACTGAATGTAAACAATGCCACTGAACGAAACTTGCATGTTTTGCTGATTATTGCTGCTGAAAATGGTCAATTATTGTCATGTTTTGGGCTGTACTAATCTGTCGGACTGGGAAAAACATTTGAAGTCCCTGGTGAAAAAACCAGCATATGCTGGTAGGTATGTTTTGATGCTGGAATGCTGGTTAGGTAGGTTTTGATGCTGGTTTAAGCTGGCCATGTTGCTGGTCAAGGACCAGGGGTACTTTAGACTGCAAAATTTATAATTAATCAAGAAGAGTGCAAAAAACTGTCTGAGGAACAAATGGCATGTGTGGTCAAACTGAATCAGGATTTCCAGGGCAAGAATCTTGACAACATTCATGTTTGCTCTTATCATTTCCAGTCAGGTAGGTGAAATATTAGGCTATTATCTTAATACTGCTTGTACGTTTCTTTAATTTTAATTTGTCAACATATTGGGCCCTTTTCTGCTTACTAAGTCCTTCTCTGTATGATTTAGCAGCTTCTACACATATTTTCTGTGGTTTAGACAGCATAAATTAGCAGAACAACATATTCAGTATACATTAACCGTAAATCCATGCTGTCGTTTACATCCGAGTATCGCCAATATGGCTGCACATCAGGGTAATTTATTGAAGATTACCATTCATTAGTATTTTTAATAGACACTGTAAATAAACAAAACGATTTGGGTCTGATTCGGTTCACTTTGAATTAGAAATAACCAACAAATGACTTGCGTTGAATGATTCATTGTGTCTTATTTAAATGGTTAAACGCTTGTTCACACCAAGAACTTTACTTATAAAGCGAACTATAGCGGTAATTATATTGACATTAACACAAATGGACGCTATCGTACTGTTTGTTAGTTTTGTAATCTGTAGCTTTAAAAGCTTGAGTGGTTTAAAGTCGAGTGGATTCTGACTAGTTTATAGCTGTGGTGTGTACTTTCTTATTTTCATAGAATTATAACGATAATTAAAACTTTATACTTCCCGCTATCATCTTTGTTGTGAACTAGCCTGCATGTTTCTTGAATCTCGAAATGTTACTGACTCGTTCTAAAAAAACGATTCATATGAGTCATTTGGTCGCAAATCGAACATCACGGCTCGCGCTACGTTCGTTGTTGTGTGAAGAAACCAACGGCTCCCACTAGGAAAATGGGATGAACTACCGCCACCTCACGACGAGTTTCTTACCAAACGGCGATGTTTATTTAAATTAAGCTTGTTTACAGTTATTATCGCCATCTTTTTTAAGTCGTAGTCCCCTGAACACGTAACGCTGGATTCAGAATCAAGGATGATTGTTCCATCGTGAGGTCGGATTTCCTCTGTGCTAGAAAAGCATTACGCCATCACTGTATATGTGTGATATGATGAGATGTGAAATCGGAGAACAGGTCAGTGCAGATATAGGGCAATGTGTGTGTATTTCTCTGTGCGTGTCTCTGCGCTGACATTTGATCGTGATGAATTTTAAAGCAGGATCAAGGGTGTAGCGACAGTCTAGAGCAGTTCATGAAGACAGTGGGAGGTATCGGTGCTCTATATGTATGTGCAGGACCGCACTGAATCACACGGTGGGATCAGAAGGCCTTGGGGTTGAAGGGCAGTGTGTTTAGTCTATGCAGTCAGTATGGGTATGTTTTTATGTATGTGTGATCAAAGTGGTTATGAAACTCCACCCCCTCTCAGCAGGCCAGCAATCACCAAGCTATTGTGAGCATTCAGTCAGAAAAAACTGCCTTGGTATTAGCATTTCTACACTGTAAATATAGCCTACTATTCAGACTCTTAGAAAAAGGTGCATGTCCTTTGCACTTTTGTTTAGACAAAATTGTTAAAGGATCAGTTCACTTACAGAATTAAAAAAAAAAAAATCCTGATAAATTACTCATCCAAGATGTTTATGTCTTTCTTTCTTCAGTCGAAAAGAATTTAAGGGTTTTGAGGAAAACATTCTAGGTTTTTTCTCTGTATAGTGGACTTAAATGGTTTGAAGGTGCAGCTTCAAAGGGCTCTACATGATCCCAGTCGAGGAATAAGGGTCTTATGTAGCGAAAACAATGTCATTTTCTAAAAAAAAAAAAAAGAACATTTATATACTTTTTAAGCACAAATGCCCATATTGCACTAGCTATTACGTAATCACATTAGAAAATTAGTTCTTTGTCTCTGTACTATGGTTCAGAAATGTAGGGTAGAGCAAAAAACTCCATTGTCCAACATCGTTGATTTACCTTTCTCTATAAAGGCCGTTTTGACTTTCTTTGCATGTTTGCGTTGTAAACACTGGGTTGGTATTTCCACCTACGTCACTCATGACTTTTCCAACGTGACTACGCAATGCGTGAGGTCGAGCTAGTGCAAGACAAGCATTTGAGGTTAAAAAGTATATAAATTGTTTTATTTATTTATTTATTTTTTTAAATGACAGATTGTTTTGCTAGAAAAGACCCTTATTCCTCAGCTGGGATCTTGTAGAGCCCCTTGAAGCTGCATTAAAACTGCAATTTGGAGCTTCAACCCACTGGTCACAATTGAAGTCCACTATATGGAGAAAATTCCTGGAATGTTTTTCTTAAAAACCTTAATTTCTTCGACTGAATAAAGAAAGACATGTACATCTTGTATTTGAACCCTTTTCAACAATGACTGTATGATTTTGAGATCCATCTTTTTACACTGAAGACAACTGAGGGACTCATATGCAGCTATTACAGAAGGTTGAAACGCTCACTGATGCTCCAGAAGGAATCACGATGCATGAAGATTTGGGGGTGAAAACTTTTTGACTTTGAAGATTAGGGTAAATGTACCTTATTTTGCCTTCTGGGAAACATGTTAGTATCTTCTGTAGCGTTTTGAAGGGCAGTACTAAATGAAAAAAAATATGATATTTAGGACAAGTAAGAAAAATGTACACATCCTCATTCTGTTCAAAAGTTTTCACCCCTGGCTCTTAATGCATTGTGTTCTTTTGCATCGGGTCATTTTTATAAATTCAACTATTATTTGCTCTTGTGGACTATATGTAAGCATATTTTATGTGAAATATCTTTTTCAAGTCAGTACTAGATAAATATTAACAGGCATTTTGTATGATCCCTCTTATTTTGGTAAAATAATTAACATTTGCAAATTCTGCAAGGTGTATGGTAACTTTTGACCTTATATATCAGTTTAAATATATTAGTTTCTTTTTTATATTTTAGTACTTTTGCCATTTTATTATTTTTATCATATTGCTTTATGTTAAAGGAATATTGTCACAATGCAAAAATATATTTTTTTATTTTGTGGTGAAATATGACCTCAGGTTTGTGACAATTACCTGTTACTTCTAAAAACGGTGTATTTTTGCAGCAAATCTTAAAATCATTTGTGTATCTTCTTATCATAGTGTAAGATTCACATTACAAGACTCAGAAATGAGTTAAAAAAAGGAAACATCTTCAGAGTACAATTAAAGCAAACTCCACAATCTGGTATTATCTCTCCAGTCAGTGTCTTTGATCAGCGCATCCCTCCAGCCCCCTGTTTCCAGGCAGTAAAGCCCCCAGAGCTGCTCTCCTCTGTCATTTTCTCCCCTTACACATCCTCTCCAGCCCCCTCTCCCCCCTGCTTCTAGGAAATATTTCTCCCGGGACTGTCTTTGTTTAAAGCAAATAGGCAGAATCCAAGCCAAAAGCAGAAAATGAGCACTTCCATTCATACACATGCACTGATCCTGGTTCTGAGGCCAAGAGCTGAGTAAGCCAAGGCAATGCTGAGTAAATCTTTTGCATCCAACCTGCTGCTATTTGAAAACAAGAATAGAAGATTATTATTCATTTTGCTCTTTATACACATAAACATATATTTTAGACGCAAACAGAATACTGTATTTTGGCTTTGATCTCACAAAAACATGTCATATTTCAATGTCAAATCAAAGAAAAAGAATAACACATTGTTTGCATAAAGAAGGATTTGTTGCACTGCGACATCGTTGTCATGATAATGAAACTGTCAAATGCTCATTACCATTTTGTGTGAGTACAAAATATAAAAATTAAATATTTAAATTTTTACACAGTAATATGTAAAATATATTACACTTCTATGATCTTTCCAGTTTATTGATTATAGTAATAAGAATGAGATTGTTTTGCACTATGGTAATGTGCTTAATGAAACTAATACTGTAATGGTGTTCATTTCAGAAAACGAAATATCATTTATTATTCTCTTTGTCTTGATTTTGGGGTGAAATATGACCTGGACAGGTTTCGTGCGCTTCACCCTGTAAGTGAAAGGAACGTCATATTCAGAGATTTTTCTCCATTGCAAATGGATTCCCAGTCCCCAAAGCACTCTAGACATGAACCATCATGTCAGTATAATTGTAAAATGATAGGCAATAAGTCAGACAGATACAAGTGAATGAATCGTAAGATGAGGGTGCCCGTTTCAATTATGTACATTAGTTATAGATGAGGAACCTTTTGGGAATAACCCATACCGAATACATTTGCAGAATTAATACACTGTGCAAGGCCATTTTCTTGTACGTAATTGCACCCTAATTATCCATTAGTTATTGAATTACCCTTTTATCTGTTTGTCACGGGCAAAGGCTTAATAAATGGAAGAGAAATCATCAACTTGGTTATCAACGCTCCAAATTTGCAACACAGTGAGCGAGGGAAAATGCAGCGAGAGAGGGATGGAGACAGACTCTGCACTACGGTGGCAGAGAAAGATGGAGACAGAGAGAGAGAGATAAAGAGGCGTAGATGGAGAGACAGAGAGAAAGACGCATACATATATTCATGAGCATCTTCGGGTTGTAATTAAGAATCAAATAGCTACAAGGAAGCCATTAGTTTATTAAGTGTAAGAGACTGCGCAAGTAACTCGCAAGATTTTTTGCTTTTCTCTCTCTCTGCTGATGCACGGTAATCGGGGAAATTATTTTGCAAATGATGAATGTTGTTTTAACCCCCCAACATTCTGTTCATCCTAGTGGATGTAGATTCAGTGTTTGCTGATTTGAAACAGAATTCAAAAATAAAAATGAGTAATGAAAATATATAAATTAATTGATGTAAAATTTACTACGCAAATATAGATATTCTATAAATGTAATACTAAAATTTTATAATAACCATAGAGAGAGAGATTACTGTGTTGTGCTGCAACAAGTTGTACACTAACATACACTGAAAAAATTTATTTTGCAAATATTTTGCAAATGATTTCAATGCAATTTGTTTGGTTAATTATTCATATTATATAATTTATATTATATATAACGCTGAATTGTGTATGTGGATTCAGAGTTTCCAACCCATAAATAAATAAATAATGACTAGGAAAATATATTCTATAAATAGATATTCTATAAATTCTATAAATATAGATATTATATATAGATATTTTATGAATTTTATAAATATACTGTGAATTGTGGATATGGATTCAGTGTTTGCTTATTTGAAACAGAATCAAAAAAATAGAAATGAATAATAAAAATGGAATAAAGTAAATTAATGAATGAATGAAGAAAAAAAAACATAAATTAATTTATATTAAATTGACTATGCATATATATATATATATAGTTGCACAGCAAAAAATAAATAATAAAAATACACAGCAATCTGGGAATTTATTTTGCAAATTATTTCAATTATTAATTTTTGGGGTAATTATTTATAATATTTATATATAACTCCAAACTGTGGATGTGGATTCAGAGCTTATTCTAAACTGAATCCGACCAATAAATAAATAAATTATAATGACTAGGAAAATATAGATATTCTATAAATTCTATAAATTATTTAATTCTAAAATGTTGTAATATATATATATATATATATATAATATTATAAAAATATATATGGTATGTACATACATATATATATATATATATATATAAATTCACTTACTGTGTTGCGAATTTGGAGACTTGATGAAGTTGATATATTTTATACAATTTTCCCCCTCCTTTTTTATATTTTTACATTATTGCTTTAATATTGTGGATTAATGTATTAAATAAAAAAGTTATACACTAAAATACATTGAAGAAAAAAGGCTTAGAAACAGTTTTTGGGAATTTATTTTGCTAATGATTTTAATTATATTTTTTTTGGTTCATTATTTAAATGACAATATTTAAATTAGGGCTATGAAACGATTAATCGCAATTAATTGCATACAAAATAAAGGTTTGATTTTGCCTAATATATGTGTGTATACTGTGTGTAATTATTATGTATATATAAATGCAAACACATTCATGCATATATTTAAGAAATTTTTATTCATGCATATATTTAAGTATATGTATTTATTATAATATTTATATAATTTATATTATATATAAATAAAAATATTTGGTACATAACATATTACTCTTAAATATATAAATTAATTTGTGTGTATTTAAATATACATATTTACAGCACACACACATATATTAGGCAAACTCAAACTTTTATTTTGTGGATGTGGATTCAGAGTTTGCTTACCTCATATGAAACAGAAATCAACCTCAAAATTTTATAACCCATTGAAATTGGTTTATTTGAAAACATTTTTTACTCAGAAATTCCTTTTTTGAATAATTTATTATTTTTGGTTCCAAATGATGATAGAAATTCCATTATTAGTACCGCACATTCTTTTATGAAATGGACTTTGGGTGTTCTGTAGAATATTTCTAAGACAGGACATCTAAAAAGCATTAAAAAAATAACAAGGAGACTACAATGTCAGTAAGATTCTACCATTTATTACACATAATGACATTCTTAAATAAAAATGCTTCACTTAACAGTTCTTGCATAGATATATTACAATACCAATTTAAAAAAGAATTATGAAACAAACCAGTAACAAAAATAAACTCTTTTCCTTTTTCCTTAATAAAGAACATTGTCATACTAACATCATATAATACAAATAATATATGCGAACACTTTTTACAGCAAATAAAACAAAAAATCAAAATAAAAAACGGCATAAATATAGGAGCAAAGTGGAAAGCGTGAAATGCCCGCGAAAAGCAGAGGAATCGGAACAGATTTAATTTACAGCGGGAAGTGTGGGGGAAAAAAGCCTTTAACCGGAAAACTACGCTACGAGTGCAACGAACATTGGAAATCACTCTGTTTATCAGCTTCAAACCATCCATTGGAAAGCTTTTAGCACAGCGTTTTGAGCAATAGAAGGATACAAAGAAAACAATGCTTCAGATGTCTAGTGAGCGAACGGAGACCAGCTGCTAACGTGAACGTACAGACTAATGCGTCAATCCAAAAACAGCGTACAGACCTCTAAAACGGACTAATCATAGCATCACGAGATATGAAATGCATTCAGACTCCTAATTTAGTGTTCCCTGCATGTTTAGTAGTGTCTCAGCTCATGCCAGATCCTCAGGATGGAAATTGTACATCGTCGAATGTAAAAACGTACCTGCAAGTGTGCATCGGTAATTACAAATAATTGCATTGTCCCACAGCAAAAAGGTCAGTTAGTCGTCTGTGCGATTTAAAAGCTGTTTAAGTGGGTAACATACAAGGTTTATACACACTTGAGAGAAACTAAAGACAGTGCACATAAAACAAGCCCTAAAAAGCAGACAACGAGCTTCTCTGTGGGGTTTCTCCGGACCATTAAGACAAACTCATTAGCTAGTTTTTGCCAAGGTAACATCCCTAATTGGTCCGGCTGGAGGATGTTAAAAAAGGAGTTTAGGAAAAAGGTGCACTTAAAGTGAACAAATGATCAAAAGTCCACAAGGAAAAACTACTAGTGAACATCATACATCATGAGCCATAGAATGCAATAAGTTGACAAGCTCAATGAGAATTTTAGCACAAGACTTGTAATGTGAACACTGTTTCTCCCTTGAGCATTCAGGTACATTGTGAATCCTCAAAAAACCTGACGAGAAATGCCTAGGTCGTATTTCACCCACAACTGCCTGTTAAGCCTAATAAGAAGACTATTATGACTATTTTGCATTGTGACAATGCACATTTTAACCCCAACTTCTCATGAACAAACTGACATATGTAGTATTTTATATTATTTAATAAATATATTAAATATTTAAATTTAAATGTGAAATGAGAATTGGGTAATAATGTCACAATGCAGACAAAAAGTCTTACTTAATCCAAATATTATTTCTTTTGGTATTTGAGGTGAAATATGAAACATGTTTTTGACAGGTTCTGTGATAATATTTATTATTTCTCATACAGTATCAAAAGTTTTTGAACAGTAAGATTTTTAATGTTTTTGTTTTCATTTGCTTACCAAGCCTGCATTTATTTGATTGAAAGTACAGCAAAAACAGTGAAATTTTTGAAATATTTTTTACTATTTAAAATAATTTTCTATTTGAATAATTTTTAAATGTAATTTATTCCTAAGATTTCAAAGCTGAATTTTTAGCATCATTACTCCAGTCACATGATCCTTCAGAAATCAATCTAATATTCTGATTTTCTGCTCAAAAACATTTTATTATTATTATTTCAAGTTTCTTTCTATTTTTTCAGGTTTCTTTGATGAATAGAAAGTTCAGGAGAACAGCATTTATCTGAAATATAATTTTTTTGTTACAATGTAAATGCTTGATCTGATCTTTGGATCTTTCTATTCATCAGTGAATCTCAACTGTTTTAAATATTGATAATAATAATAATAATAATAATAAAAATGTTCCTTGAACAGCAAATCAGCATATTAGAGTTATTTCCGAAGAATCATGTGACACTAAAGACTGGAGTAATGATGCTGAAAATTTAGTTTTGATCACAGGAATAAATTACATTTTAAAATATATTCAAATAGAAAACAGTTATTTTACATAGTAAAAATATTTCAATATTTTGTTGTACTTTGGATCAAATAAATGCAGGCTTGGTGAGCAGAAGAGGCTTATTGTTTAAAAACTTTTGACAGATAGTGTATGCGTTTTATCTTTCTCACCACAGACCCTAAAATAAACACCTGATGCTATTATTTGCATCTATTTCAAATCTTTGAAATGATCTTGCATACATGATCAACAGGATTGATCTTGAGTATTTGAGAGGATGGATTGTGTTGCCCAAAAATGTGGGACAAAATGCTTTACGTCCTAGTATGCATAGCCCACGATCATGTTTTCTCAACTACAAATGTATAAATTGTAACATTTCAGGTTGCAGTCTTAAATCCTCTATGAAAAGCACATTTCATACACTAGATTTTAGCTGGAGAAGCGGCCCGTGCGATGGTCTCTTGAGGACATCGGATGCGCGCGGCTCTGCTCTGGATTCCGGTGACCTTGTGTCTTTGTTATTTTTCATGGAGCTAATGTGGCCAGGGAGGGAGGTAAGTTGACACCCGGCTACACGGTGAAATTGACTGTGTCGGGCGGTTGCGATAAGATCTCCCGGTCAGCATAAGTGTGGCGTGCGACCCCCAGTGTGGTCCTACTCCGTTCCGCCCCATTGAGGGGGCGACCAGCGCTGGCCGCTGCCGGGAGAGCCCAATTCCTTTCTCATTACCCATACTGCCATTCTGTCAGACGGACCTCCCGTTGGTCCGTGTTAGACAAGTGAGTGAGAAGGACGAGAAACTGACAGACGGCTTGAACAAGACATGAATATCCTTGTCCATCACCTGTTTTTGGGTGATGTGAACCAGATGGTGTTTTTTTTTTAATCTGGAGATACGGTTAATAATGGTCATGATATGGAACAAAAAAATGCAAAATGCAAATGTTGTCTAAAATTACATTTTGATTCTGTTTATGAATTTATCTCAGGGGTTTAGAAGTCTTTGAATCAGCATCTTGATGTTTATATACAGTATACAGTGGTTAAAAATAAATCAAATCTAGGTTTTTGTGCTCATTTTATACATCTTCAGATCTGGGATTCAGAATTCAATCATACAAATGTGGTTTACACCACAACACGCACAAAACCGCTATAACAGGTTGTAGGAAAAGAGATAGTTCACTCAAAAATGAAAATTGTCATTTACTGACCCTCATGTTGGTCCACTCTTAAAATAAAGGTTCCAAAACTGTTTTTGCAGTGATGCCATGAATGAACCTTTCAGTGAACAGTTTCTAAAAGAACTGTTTTAAAGAACATTTTAAAAATCTAAAGAACATTTGTCAACACTAAAGAACCTTTTCTGCATTTGAAAGGTTCCGTGGATGTTCAAGGTTCTTCATAGAACCATTGATGCCAATAAAGAACCTTTAATTTTAAGAGTGTGTATGACTTACACAGTATTTTTATGTCATTATATTCATGCAAACTTGATGCATGATACTTTTGAAGTCCTAAAGTCATTGTTTTTTCCTTGTCTTATAATTATTTGTTTGCCATTTTGGTCTGTTTCCCACAAGTCTTGAAAGACAGTCACATTAAAGATTATTTTTATGGTGCCTCCATGCCATGTTTGGAGTTTGACAGCCTTCATTTCCATTTTTCATTGTAGGAGAAAGAGCACTATGGACATTCTTCTAAACATCTTCTGCGTTCCATTAAGGAAAGAAAGCCATACTGGTTTGTTATGACATTAGGGTGAGTAAACGATGACAGATTTCTCATTTCATGTGAATTATTCTTTGTACAACAAGCATTTGTGTAGATCGTCATGCATGAGCCACAGTGGGATCTATCTTGAGCACAAAACCACTATAACAGGTTGTTGGAAAAGGGATAGTTCACACAAAAATGAAAATTGTAATTGGCTGACCCTCATGTTGGTCCAAAGCCATACAACTTATTTTATAATAAATGAAATCTGAAATTTTAAGTATTATAGCTCTGTTCATGCAAACATTATGCATGAAGATGCTTTTGAAGTCCTAAAGCCAATGCTTTTTCCATGTCTTGTAATTGTTTGTTGAAAGTATGGAAGTGAGAATGAGATTCAAGAGCTACTGCAGAAAGTAAGACTTGTGAAAAATGAGCTAAATTTTGGTCTGTTTCACACAAGTCTTGAAATACAGTCAAATTAAAGACTATTTTTATGGTGCCTCCATGCCATGTTTGGAGTTTGACAGCCTCCATTTCCATTTTTCATTGTAGAAGAAAGAGCACTATGGACATTCTTCTAAACATCTTCTGTGTTCCACCAAGAAAAGAGGGCCATACTGGTTTGTTATGACATTAGGGTGAGTAAACGATGACAGATTTCTCATTTCATGTGAATTATTCCTTCTACAACAAGCATTTGTGCAGATCTTTATGCATGAGCCACAGTGGGATCTATCTTGAGCATAAAACCTCTGAAACAGGTTGTTGAAAAAGGGATAGCTCACGCAAAAATGAACCCTACTTACTTACTGACCCTCATATTGGTCCAAAGCCAAACAACTTATTTTATAATAAATGAAACACAAAATTAGTATTATAGCTCTGTTCATGCAAACTTTATGCATGAAGATACTTTTGAAGTCCTAAAGCTGATGCTTTTCCATATCTAATAATTGTTTGTTGCCATTTTGAAAGTATGGAAGTGAGAATGAGATTCAAGAGCTACTGCAGAAAGTAAGACATGTGAATAACGAGTTTTGGTCCATCTCACACAAATCTCGAACTAGTCACATTATAAACTACTTTTATGGTGTTACCATGTCATTTTTTGGAGTCTGACAGCCTCCATTTCCATTTTTCATTGTAGGAAAAAACACTATGGATGTTCTTCTAAACATCTAATGCATTCCAACAAGGAAAGAAAGTCGTTAGGGTGAGTAAACGTTGACAGATTTCTCATTTTATGTGAAATATCCCTTCACCAACAAGCATTTGTGTAGATCTTCATGCATGAGCCACAGTGGGATCTTGAGCAGATCAGGCCTTTCAGTGATCTGAATGATTGCATAAGTGCAGGGCCGTCCACAATCAAACAAGCTTACATTCAGGAACACTTTCCATCCCACACTTGATTGTACGTTGTAATTTAAACCTCACTTTTACTATACAATTTTCACACTGTACAGCCGTTTTTACCAGGAACACAAGGCAGATATGCAGTGTGTAGAAAAAAAACCCATCACACAGTCTAAACATGTAGATGTCACTTGTGAAACACAATGCACACCTTTCATATGATGCTTCCGTCCGTGCAAACTAAAATAACAGATGGTAAATGTCTGTCCGGACAGTTTTTCGAGACCTACTGTGATGCATTTACAAAATCTAAACGTTGTGATTGCAAATCTCTGCCTTGAATGATGGAAGTCATTATTCTGTTGTGAAGTCCGCAGATAAAACCATAGTGCTTTTCTCATTTCATGCTAGTCCTAGAAATCCCGAAGGAACCCAAGTTTATGGGATAACGTTTCATGGGTCATAAATAATGTTGAGGAATGCTCAAAACGTGTGCAACAACAACATTGCTTTTCTTTTCTTTTTTTTTTCGCCACTAAAAGTTTGCTTTCATTAGAAATAGAAGTCCACTCCAGATGCGTTCTGTGCCAGTGTAGAATCCACTACTCTTCACTCTTGTGCATATGGCAGTTTTTTTTGGTCCGTTTTTTTTTTTTATTTCTTTTTCTAATTTGTACACATCCACAGGAGAAAAGCCAAAAAGAAGTCTTCTGAATTATATAACACAGTCATCATTCAAAAAGATCTCTTCCTTATTTTTTTTTTACTTTATAAAAAGTCTGAAAGTGTCGCTGCGCAGCGGTTGGTTGGCAGGGAGGGGCGTGAAAGAGAGAACGAAGAAGGTAAGAGCGTTTCCTCCACTGCCCCCAATCAGATTCACATTTGAGCGATGGGTGATTCCACTTCGCCTTCGATGGATGACGTTCCACTTTAGATCTTGGCTGTGGATTGGCGGGATCAAAGCAGAAAGATAATCCTTGCTCAGAATGGGAAAGAAACAACAACAAAAAATCCATCTCTTTGGATTGGCGTCCTATCGCTACGATGTTCTCCAAAGGTTCTCGAGGAGATGCATTCGGGACGCGTCCCACGCGGTGCAGTAAATCAAATCAGGTGCATTGGTAATTGACAATCGTTGTAAGACGTACTCTATGTAAAACTGACGAAAGCTTTAAATTGTAACGCAATAGTAGTAACTAAATTGAGTCAGGCAAATAGGCAAATACCTACTGAAGCACATTGTCTTTAAGTGACATAAGTTGTCGTACCACCTTCTCAGATCCGTAGACCTCCGAATTTACGTCCTCATGGTCAGATGTGGCTGACCAAACCTCAAGACCTGGTCTAAGTTCAGCCCGTGCTGATTGGTTCCCCTACGGGGGGCCTCTCTTTCTGGTGGGATGAGCGAACGGCCTGAGTGGTATCCGGCTCCTTCCCATAATCCCTCTCCTTCTCTCCCTCTACCTTCCGTCTCTTCCTCCACCTCGCCATTTTGCCACCTCCTCCTCCTCAGATGTGCCTCTTCATGTGCAGTGCCAAGTGATCGGATCGAGAGAAACACCTGAGAGAGAAGAAAAAATACTGATTAGGAAACCTGTGCGACCTGAAATCTGGATGTTCCAACATTATTCAATTTGGTTGGGTTTGATGGGTTTTGATTGGCACCAAAGACTATAGATATACAAAGACAGTTCACTACTATTACTTGTGAATTGGTGAAACTGCAACATGCAATGTGGCGGAATATGCCCCGCCTTCTGTGAAAGAACCAATCGCTGAAGCTCCGTTTCCAACAGAAATCTTATGACTGCACATGCGCATGGACTGGTTTAGCCTGGAAAATAAGCATTTTTAATGCTATTTGAGCAAGTTTATGGGGAAGTTATAAACATTTATGGGGAAGTTAGTGTCAGATTTAGTTGCTGATATGAAATACACAATTTTATTGTGAGCTCGGCAAGCAGTTTTTAAGATTTCATGATTTCCCTATTCATGTAGATATGATTTGGCCTTGGATGTCCGAAATAGGCATTGCAAATATGTCCGTCGGGTGAACAGGCTTTCTTTGGATGGAACTAAGTTGGCGCTGTCTCAGTATTATCTGACAACAGATATACAGTGGATTGGCTGGACCAGTAAGGAGAACTTGTTTTAGTTGATTATAATTGCTTTCAACCTTTTAAATCTTTTAAATAACTTTGGTAGCATTTAGGAAACATTATACACCATTGACTAATTGCTTATTAGGATGCATATTACCTGCATATTGGCTGTTTATAAAGCATATATTAATGTCTTATTCTACATAACCATATTCTAGATCACTTAACACTAAAAAATATCCACATATAACTGCTACAACTACTAACTCCTAATTTTCTGTTTACAGATAGTAAAAAAGGTTACTTACTACCAATAAGCAGCAAATTATGAATTTATTGAGGGAACATAACTTGCCATTAACTGTGTTGCCATAACTTCTTACAATTTTTTTAAACATTTTTTTTTAGTGCTGAAATATATAAAAAAGTGGTTGTCCAAATAATACATTTCTTAAAATGAACAAATACATAATATAAAAATAAGTAATACATAAATAAATAAAAATAATAACTGTTTAATTTTATATTCTTGTGAATAATTAGAAATTTATTTAGTAATCATGCATGTAATAGGTATGAGGAATGGCGTATAAATAACTAATTATAAATTTTCTGAAGGAAATAAAATAAAAATAAAAAATAAAATAATTATTGCCTACAGTTATTTATAATAAATAATAGTGCTGGGCAACGATTTATCACGATTAATCGCATTAAAAATAAAAGTTGTGTGTACATATTATATGTGTGTGTACTGTGTGTATTTATTATGTGTGTATATATATATATATATATATATATATATATATATATATACACGTATGCATGTATATATATTTAAGAAATATATAATATATATTATTTTTATATTATATATAATATAATATATATAATATTTTTTTAAAATATATACTGTATGTGTATACTTAATATATACATATACATATATATAAATATGCACAGTACACACACATATTATGTACACAAAAACTTATTTTGGATGCGATTAATCGTGATTAATCGTAGCCCAGGACTATGAAATATAAATTTTTACTATTAAATAATAATAATAATAATAATAATAATAATAATAATAATAATATATTATTATTATTACTTTTACTAAAATTGTCTTAAAACTAAAAAAAGAGAGAGTAAAGGTCTAGATAAACCTATTGATTGTTGGAGCATCTTGACCCATCCCTAAGACATATGCTTCCATGCTAAGTCTCACCTGTCCTGGAACGGGAAGGGGAGGAACACGAATTGGGAAATCAAGGGGTGTGTTTTTGGCAGGGTCGGACAGATGGCAGATCAAGCCACTGCCAGGAGGCACCAAACCAGCTGGTGTACCTCCACCCTCTTCCACACCCCCACCCCGCCGTCCTGACAGGGGGTCCGGACACGGTCGGGCCGGATTAAGACTGGGCCTGAGGGCCACGGCTACAGGTCTAGCGTCTCGGTCTACTGTATTTACTGTTCAGACGAGACGGGGAGCCCCTCCGCACGCTGCTCTCCGCTGTTCCCGTCAACTCCATCATTGTAATGGTAATCCGGGGCTCCCTTGACAACGGCAGAATGGATTCCCCAAGGTGTACGAGCAGCCAGGATGACAAGAGAGGGCGGAGCTGAGCTCAAAGTGAGATACGCAAGTCTAACAAGCATGAAGGACCTATTTATACATCAAAGCGAAGACGAGTTAAGATTCACTTCAGAGGTGGAAGCTCTTGGTCAATACCAGGAGGCAACTGTCTCACAGGCACTGCGCCCAAATTGAAAATGTTCTGAAAGAAAGCTCAGATCTACGTGCTTAGCTTTGTACCCAAATGGAAATGCATACTTTTTATATTTTATGATGTTTATGTTTTATGAAATAAAAGTACTTCCAAGTAAAGTATGTTGGAACATTTAGAGCGAACTAGCATGCATTTGCATTGATTACAGCTTTTGTGTGGAGTATCCTGAATCTTTTGGTTTAGTAATGTCTAAGACAGAACTGTTATTGCTGGAACTAAGCTAACAATATCCGAAAAAGCAACTGGTTGAGATGTCTTCAGGTAAACACTATGCAATTTTAGGCCCAATTTTCTGACAAAAGCCTAAAATCTGAGCCAAACTGTTGCTTGTTCTCGTGAGTGACGATCTCGATCTGAGAGAAGAGGCGATGCCGAAGAATTTGATACAGAAAAAAAAAGAGAAAAAAATACAGAAAAATGGGTATATTATGAAATATTATTGGAGTTTAAAATAGTGGTTTTCTATTTGAATATACTTTAAAATATATTTCTATGATGCAAAGCTATGATGCATCATTACTCCAGTCTTCAGTGTCACACAATTCTTCAGAAATCATTCTAATTTGCTGACTTATCATAAATGTTGGAAGCAGTTGTGCTGCTTCATATTTTTTTGCAACCTTTGATACTTTTTCTCGATTCTTTGATGAAGTTAAAAAGAGGAGCATTTATACAAAATAGAATTTTCTAACAATGTAAGTATTTACTATCACTTTTTGATAGTTCTTTTTAACGTTTTATTCATGAAGTAATCCTGAAAAAGTATCACAGATTCCAAAAAAAAAAAAACATTGATAATAAATCATTATATTAGAATGACTTCTGAAGGGTCATGTGACACTGAAGACTGGAGTAATGATAAAATTCAGCTTTGCATCACAGAAATAAATTTTATTTTAACGTATATTAAAATAGAAAAACACTGTTTTAAATTGCAATAATATTTCACAAGATTACTGTTTTTTATGTATTTTTAATCAAATAAATGCAGCAAAAAAGACTTTAAAAAAAAAAAAAAACATTAAAAATCTTACTGATCCCACACTTTTGAATGGCAGTGTATTAAGACACACACACTACTGTACAAAAGTCTGAGGTCACTGGTATTTTCATCAACAAAACAAAGACTTTAATCCAGTTATTTCTATTTTTTGCTGTAATGTTTCCAAACATTTCTTTTGGCATTAATTGTAATAATATAGTGAGATTTTTGGCTTTTGGAGCATCCAGCCTGTCTGGAATGACATGAAGAATAAAAAAAAAACTGAGCCGGATTAAATCCAGAAGAAATGTAGCAATGTAGCAAAAAATAAAAATAAATAAATAAATAAACTGTTGGTGAAAATACTGGCCTGAGACTTTTGCACAGTAGTGTATATATAGTACAATACAGTGCTAAGAATCAAATAAATTAGTGACTCTTTCTTTGAACAAGTTTGTTTTGTGTTATCTTGTTGTACTTGACTGTCCAAACAAACTGATTAACTAGAATGAATTCGACCTCTCAGTGCAACATAAGGAAAAAAGAAAAAATTATAGGACATTTTAGTTTCCCCAACTAATGTGAGTAAATGTAATTGGGGAAGAAATGCAGCAGATGACTCTAGTTGTCACTCACCACGCTCAATCTGAAACTTATTTACGAGATCTGGCGAATACAGAGAAACCATTGTCTGAACAGCAGATGTTTTAAATCATTAAGCTACATCTAGCGGCACAGGTGACAGGTGGACCATATTAGATAGAGATTTGAAAATGAAAAGATTTCAGACTATTCATCACATTTTTAGACCCAGGGCACCTGTGTTAGATTTCGCCATTAAAAATAATGTTTAAGATATAAATCAGGTTACAGAAATTGCTGACCATGAAGTCCCAAAATCCCTACAAGGTGCTAGAACTTAACGAGGCTCAGTGAGAGCTAAATGAGGCTGATTTGTTTTTATTATTAAAATTACAGTATTACAAAGCAGCATTTCTTCAAAAAAAAAAAAAAAAAAAAAAAAAAAAAGTGTATATATATATACTTAAGATGCTCCGCCTTGCAGAATCTGCAAAATGTAAATTATTTTACCAAAATAAGAGAAATCATGCAAAATGCATGTTATTTTATTACGGTACAGACCTGAATAAGATATTTAACATAAAAGTTGTTTACATATAGTCCATAAGAGAAATAAAAATGACTGTTCAAAAGTTTACATACACTTGATTCTTAATACTGTTGTTACTTGAATGATCCACAGCTGTTATAGTTGTCCTAAACAGGGACAGAAAAATTCTTCAGGTCCCACAATTTTTTTTGTTTTTTCAGCATTTTTGTGTATTTGAACCCTTTCCAACAATGACTGTATAAATTTGAGATCCATCTTTTCACACCGAGGACAACTGAGGGACTCATATGCAACTATAACAGAAGGTTCAAACACTCACTGATGCTCCAGAAGGAAAAATGATGCATTAAGA
Source organism: Labeo rohita (assembly GCF_022985175.1). NCBI lineage: Eukaryota > Metazoa > Chordata > Actinopteri > Cypriniformes > Cyprinidae > Labeo > Labeo rohita. The sequence goes on along the minus strand of NC_066869.1, from coordinate 44,827,054 downwards.
GCCGGGGGGTGAAAACTTTTTGAATTTGAAGATCAGGGTAAATTTAACTTATTTTGTCTTCTGGGAAACATGTAAGTATCTTCAGTAGTGTTTGACGGGCAGTACTAAATGAAAAAAAATATGATATTTAGGCAAAATAAGAAAAATGTACATATCTTCATTATTTTCAAAAGTTTTCACCCCCTGGCCCTTAATGCATCATGTTTCCTTCAGGAGCATCATTGAGTGTTTGAACCTTCTCTAATAGTTGCATATGAGTCGCCCTCTCTGTCCAAAAAAGGACAGCTGTGAATGATTCAGGTAACAACACAGTATTAAGAATCAAGGGGATGTAAACTTTTGACCTCAACTGTATATTATTTTCTATAATATGAAGTATAATATTAAGCTGCAACATGTCAGGTGGCATTTGCAGGCGTCACATAAGTGATCATTTGGTGTTTTGACTCACCTGTCGCAGTGATTGCACTTGAACGGCTTGGCGCCGGTATGTTTTCGGTAGTGCCTCGTCAACTCGTCGCTTCTCGCGAACCGCCATTCACAGCCTTCCCATGAGCACTTGTACGGCTTCTCCCCTGGTACGGACACACAAACAGACGCGCGCACACACACACACACACACACCTGATTAAAACCGCACTTTCTTCCTCGTGGGGCCTTGAAATCAGCGACTCGGTCCAGCCAGCCGTCTAATTCATTTGTTTTAAGTTGATTAGCCTATCGGAAGAGTGTCGACACAATTGGAGTTTATGAAATACATGATCGTCATTAGAGCGCACAGCTGTCGGACCAAATGAACTCGCACTCGATGAGCTTCTTCAGTGCGTTTAACAGATGTGAGAGGCTGCGTTCACATTTTTGATGTTGTATGTTTTCGTTGTGGATGGGAGATGCCTTGTAGGAGAGCTGCGGTTCGTATGGGGTCTCATCGCTCGTTCATTAGCGCTGCTGAACGTATCGTATGAAATGGGGGGCAGGCAGAGTTTATTTGGATCTCTGGGAGAGGTGATAATTGGAGTAGTAATGATGGGTAATGGGGAGGAACCTCATATTTACTGTCAACCAGCTGGCCCTGTCTCCACTGTTTGCCACATCTACAAATCTTCTGAAACAAGACTGTAGCTTCATATAAATAGCTTGACAATAAAAGTCAGATTTTCACGCAAAGATGCCTCCTAAATTTAACCAGCAGTCATTAAATCAAAATTGATCCTATTTACTATTTTAATACGTGTCAGTTTATAACATAACATAATAAACAAAAATGTTTATTTTTTAATCAATAAATGCAAGCAACTTTCTTTTTTACTGACATCTGATAGAGTGTTAAAAGTAAAGTAGTTTCAGGGAGGAAGTAGAAACTAAAAATAGCAATATAACAGTTTGTTTTACCTATGCAATTGATTGACTGATTGATTTAAAATGTTCTTTTATTTATTCATTAGGTTATTAAAAGCCTCTTTATTTATTGGTTTATTTATTTATTTATTTATTTAAAAAGCCTATTTATTTATTTATTTACTTATTTATTTATTTATTTATTTATTTTTTAACACATTTATTTAATTATAAATAAAGCCTATTTATTTATCTGTTTATTTTAAATGTTTTATTTATTCATTGGGTTATTAGGTCATGAAAAGCCTATTTATTTATTTATTTATTTATTTATTTTAAATGTTTATTTTTAAATTTATTTTAAAAAGCATATTTATTTTTATATTTTTGAATGTTCTTTTATTTGTTTATTTTAAAAGCCTATTTATTTATTTGCTTATTTGAAATGTTCTATTATTTATTTATTTATTTGTTTGTTTGTTTTAAAAACGCATTTAATTATTTGAAATGTTCTTTTATTTATTTTTAAAAGCCTATTTTATTTATTTTAAACGTTCTTTTATTTATATATTTATTTATTTATTTTAAAAAAGCCTATTTAGTTATTTGTTTACTTTAAATGTTATTTATTTTTAAAGCCTATTTATTTATTTTAAATGGTCTTTTATGTATTTATAAATATTTGTTTATTTTTTTGTTTATTTTTAAAAACATATTTAGTTATTTGTTTATTTTTAAATGGCCTTTTATTTATTGACTGATTAATAAATATTTATTTATTTTAAAAGCCTATTTAAGTATTAGTTTATTTTAAATGGCCTTTTATTTATTTATAAATATTTTTTTATTTGTTTGTTTGTTTTAAAAAACTATTTGGTTATTTGTTTATTTTAAATGTTCTTGTAATTATTCATTAGGTTATTAAAAGCCTATTTATTTGTTTGTTTATTTGAAATGTTCTTTTATTATTTATTTGGTTATATTTGAAGCTTGGTTGCTCATTTATTTGGTTATTTTCAAAGTTTGGTTGCTTATTTATTTATAAAGCTTATTTATTTATTTGTTTATATTAAAGGTTATTTTTTTCCATTTAAAAAAAAATACATTTAACAACCGTATTACTCTGAATCACATCACTATGCAAGTGGACTGTGAATTCATTTCGTATCGACTTGTTGTTGAGCACGAAGAATCTTCCATGACGGCCACACTTTCATTCTGAGCCGTAAAAACAACAACAAGTTATATTTAGATCAGAATTTGAGTGCTAAATTGCATTCCCTTTCACACACATTCACAAGCTAGCCACATTAAGCAGGACAGGTTTAGACCTGTGCTCGCTACGACCGCAGCACCAGCCAATTATAAGTCAGGGAGGCATGGATGCTCGAGTTTGTCGCCTAGCAACCGGGCAGGAGCGTAACGTAGGAGGCAGCAGTGGAGCCGGCTCGATCTGGCATCGTCTGTCCCTCTGTGCCACCAGCCAATTACGGCTCATACTGGCAGGGGAGGATGCAGTTGCCTGGCAACCGGGATGTTACATGATACATGTATGTACAAGTGGATATAGGTGCGTATGCATGCGCGCTCGTGGGAATGAAAGTGCACGGACGAGGCTAGCGGTGTAAGCTGAAACCAGCGCCGAGACCTGAGAATCGTTCCCAATTATAGAGTCCCGTTCGGAGACACACCAGTTGCCTGGCAACTCCCCACCCCCATCACACAACCTTTCCTCTCTCACACACACTTTTTCTCTCTCGGTGCACCCTTACAGGTGCCGGAGTCTCGCTTAATTACATTTTCTCAGTTAAACTGGAGACAGAAAGACTCATTATGATCTGTGCGGCTCACGGCGGCACCAAGCAGAAAGCCATTTTCTGCCCTTCACCGCTCTTCCAAGTTTTTTTTACGAATCAGACTTCGTTATAATGGAGCGCAGAGCGACAGACAAAGTGGAAACGAGTGGCGGCGCGTTCCTCTCTTCGCCCCTCCGTGTCTCCCTGAAAACCCGCGCTTATCTCGTTCCCAAACGCCATTCATAAAACGCTCCAGAGGGCAATGTCATTTCCATTCACGCCGCCTTCGTTTCTGTACAAATCTCAATCACAGAATTTGTCCAAGTAATAACGCCTCCGAAATAGGATTTCGCTAATTGCAAACGAGCTGACGAATCGCTTTGGCATCAGATTTGAACGCAGCTCATTGCTGCTTTGTTTTTTTTTGAACAAATGCAATACAGAAATTTCTCAAAGACTACAGCTAATGAATAATGCAGTTGTACTTAGCAAAAAGGAATTACAATTTGCATTATTGTGGAAAGCAAGCAACAGCACAGTTTAAACATTTTTTTCTGCAAATAATATAATAATAATATAATATAATATAATATTAATAAATTAATTAATTAATAGTTTTTGCAAAAAATCCTCTAAATAGTCTATAATAGATTGTTTGGTATCAGAGTTTAATACAACTCATTGCTTCTTTCCTTTTTTGGATAAATGCAATATAGAAATTGAGAAATTGATAAAAAACTAGGGCTAATGAATAATGCAGTTTTAGTTAGATTTGTCTGCAAAAGGCCAATATAATATAATATAATATAATATTAAGTTTTTGGGCAAAATAATAATAATAATTTAATGTATTTTGATATTTTAAAAACTATATTTAAAACTTCAAAATGTCATTTGATTATATTTTAAAACGAAATATCAAATTAAAATATATTATATTATATAAAATTTTTTTTTTTTTTTTCAAATTCACATAAATTATCATTTTGTCTCATTCACATCAAACCTATACTTAAAAATAATACATGATATTATATTATATTACATCATATGATATTATATTAGATAGTTTTTTGCACTGTCACAAACTCATATTTTGTCTCAATCACATCAAACTTTTACTTAAATGATATTATAATATCATATAATATTATTATATTATATTATATTATTATGTTTTTTCAAATTCAAATAAATTCACATTTTTTTTTTCTCATTTACATCAAACCTATAATTTAAAAAATAATATAATATAAGTTTTTATAGTAAAATCAAAGACTAGGACTAATGCAAACTGCTGTTTTAGTTGGATTTTTCTGCAAAAATATAATGGATTTTGAGATATATATATAATCAAATTTAAATATTAAATATATTATATTATATAGCTTTCTTGTCCTTTTTAGACCTTGACATAACGTCTTGGTATTCTTGTGCATTCTGAATCTTCAATCCTCGTGTCATAATATATACACACGTCCTAAATACTTTCTAATACATCAGAAGGGAGCCATTAACATGTGGCATGTTCTGGTTTCAAAACTTGGGGATCTGCCCTGGCGTGTTAACAGGCGCACAGCAGACATAGGGAAATATACAGGCGAGTACGTCTCATTCCAGCCGGTCCATCCATCATGAGGCAGTTATTCACTCCGTGGACAGCTTTGGGACAGCAGTCTGAGTGCTTTTGGATTGAGATCGAAGAGACAGAGAATTATGGCCGTTTCCTGCACCATTCGAATCTGCTGAGGAAGTACTGTCGCAACCTTGAGAAAATGTTTGCCGCCGAGGGGGCTGGACAGGCACGCTGCCATGGAGACGACGAAGTACCATTAATTACATCAGCTTGTCGCTTATTGTGGAAAATAAGACTGATTGCGCAAAATAAGAAAATTAATGATAAATGTGGTGGAAATGACTGAGTATTTCTAAATATATCATGTTATTACTGTAAGAGCAGGTTAAGTGTTTAAATCTGCAAATAAACTAAATACTTAGATGAAACAAATGATGCCATGGCATTGCCATGATGCCAGGTTGTTTATACAGTATTTTCAGTAGACCTCCGGTAAAACGGTAAAGTAAGTCACTAAATCATTAATTGAGTTGATTTGTTCTAAAACATTCATTCACTCATTGAGAATGGATTTAGGATTAACTCATTATTTCAACTAATTTATTCATGATTCATATATATACTTTTTTGTCCCTGAATGAATCTGTGTTTTTAAACAAATCAACTGAATAAATGATTCAGTGACTCACTCAGATAAGTCACTTTGATTTAATTTCTGAAACAAATCAGGTGAACTGAATGATTCAATGACTCATTCAAATACACTAACTTATAATTCCCGAATAAATCAGTGTTTTAGAATAAATCAGTTTTATAAATATTCAATGACTCACTCATAAAGAAAGTCACTTGATTCATTCCTGAATGAATCCATTTTTCGGAACAAATCAGTGGAATGAATGACTCAACGACTCACTCAAATACAGTTACTCATATTGTTCCTGATTAAATCAGTGTTTTAGAACGAATCAGTTTTACTCACTCAGTCACTTGTTTCATTTCTAAATGAATCAGTTTTTCAGAACAAATCAGTTGATTTAGTGACTCATTCAAATATAGGAACTTGTATCACTCCTGAATAAATCAGTGTTTTAGAACAGTTCTACAAATGATTCAGTGACTCACTCAAATACTCACTTGTTTAATTCCTGAATGAATCAGTTTTTCAGAACAAATCAGTTGAATGAAGGATTTGATGACTCGCTCAAATACAGTAATTAGTATCGTTCCTGAATTAATCATTGTTTTAGAATAAATCAGTTTTACAGATGTTCAGTGACTCACTCAAATAGTCACTCGTTTCATTTCTGAATGAATCCGTTTTTTAGAACAAATTAGTTGAATTGAATGACTCAGTGACTCATTCAAATATAGGAACGTGTATCATTCCTGAATAAATCAGTTTTTAGAACAAATCAGTTCTACAAATGATTCAGTGACTCAAATAGTCACTTGTTTCATTCCTTGTTTTTCAGAACAAATCAGTTGAATGAATGATTCAACGACTCGCTCAAATAGAGTAACTGGTATTGTTCCTGAATAAATCAGTGTTTTAGAATGAATCAGTACTACAAATGATTCAATGACTCACTCATAAAGAAAGTCACTTGTTTCATTCCTGAATGAATCAGTATTTCTGAACAAATCAATTAAATAAATGACTCATTCATAAATACAATTGTTTCATTCCTGTGTGTGTATATATATATATATATATATATATATACACACATGTATATATATATATATATACATACATATATATATATATATATATATATATTAAAATCACTTGTTTCAAATTGAAAGAATGTTTCAACAACTATATATTGGTATTGTTCCTCAATAAATCAGTGTTTTAGAACGAATCAGTTCTACAAATGACTGAATACAATTAATTGTTTCTTTCCTGTAGAAATGGGTCAGTTAAGTAAATGATTCACTGACTCATTCATCCAAAAACAGTCACTGACAGCCACCTACTGGGCAACTGTGCAGGATGAGTCACTGAAATAATATAGTCACTGCAAATATTTCAAAAATACACTTGCTTACCTGTATGTGTCCTCTGATGCGCCTTCAGATGTGAACTCTTGGTGTAGACCTTCCGACACCCGTTGAACTGGCAGCGATGGACCCTCTTCTTGTTCTCAGCCATCTCGCCAGCTCCCACGGTGCAGGTGCCACCCTGTTCCCCGTCACTCTGTGCGCCGCTGCTGCCGTGCTGGGGAGAAAGCGGCACCGGGTGGGCCGCCACGAGCTTGGCAGAACTCAAGCCCACCTTCCGGGCCACTAGCTTGAGCGTGAGGGTCCCGTCGGGTGAGGCACTGAGTGTGTGGGTGGATTTGACTAAGTGACGGCCCAGTTCTGGGGACGAGGGAGGTGTTAGGGAGGTGACTGCGTTCAGCTGGGCTGCGTTGACCCCTAAGGTGATGTCTGGAGTGGTCACAGTAGAGGAAGTGGAGGAGAGGGGTTCTTTACGAGGAGGAGGAGGAGGACTGGGGGGGTTGTTGAGGCTGGGAAGGAGGGGGTCTAACAGGTCTTCATCTGCATCTTCCTTCATGAAGGAGGGGGTAAGGAGGCCGTCTAGTTCCTCGTCAAAAAGGTCGGACAGCCGTTTGGGTTCTGTCTGCAGATAGCGTTCCAACTCCAAACATGTCTGTGGAAAAAGATTTTGGTATTTTTATTGAATTGAACACTTTTAATGATTTGCCTTTCTTGTATTTGCAACACCTAAACTTCATAAATATATTGATGGAACCTTTAGCATTTGTAAATCCATTCTGACACAGAATGGTAAAATTTTGTTGTGAAACCTTAAAGACTTCAAAAAATCATTCTTACTATTTATTTAATTGACAAAAAATGCATAATTTAGTATTAAAAACCTTTATGTGAAGCATTCATAAAACCAGTCTTATGAAAATCGTTTGTAAAAAAAACAAAACAAAAAAAAAACAAGTAATTTTTGTCTAAATTATATGTGGTTTTTCAATTAAATTGTGCAATTTTTGTCAGTGTCGTACATACATTTTTTTTTGTAAACTAATGCTTGATTTGCAGTTTATTTACTAAACTTAAAGGTTTAAGTTAAGCTTTCGTAAACCATTCTTAAATTAATAATTCTTAAAACAGTTTTATTTGTAAATTGTTGCAAGAATGCAATCAATTTTTCATAAATGCATTCTTACATTGTTTATAAGCTGTCGTAAAACAAAGCCATTTTTACATAAAAAATTAATTACATTTATTACACATTTATTGTGCTTGTTTCATAAATTAGGCCTTTTCATCGTAGTCATAAAACTTATTTTACATCCTTTAGGTGCTCAAAACTAAAAACATTATATCTTGTTGATACATCAGATGCAGTTGTTACCTGACACCAGATCCATTTCTTTTTTTAACATCACTTTAAATATCACATTTACGCTTTGTTTGTACCTATTAAACAACTCAAGCAATTAAATGAAAGATAAAATCATCCAGGCTAATCTACCTCATTAGCGCTGCGTGTAAAGTAATGTGATTTTTTTTTTCCCTCTTCAGACTAACCCCTTTCTGGACCGTTAACTGGGTACTGAGACTGCTACTGCATATCATTTGCTTCAGCAGGTCTTCAGGAATAGATGGTTACACTGTGATTGATTACACAGGCTAGACTGGAGCTCTCTGGAGCTGAAGAAACAGACCTGGCCTGAATTGCTTGTTAGAGCGCTTTATGTGGAGCAAAACTGGCTCTTCAGACAGAAGGAGAAAGAGAGAGAGAGAGAGAGTGTGAAAGAGAAAGAGCCATCAGACTTGGATTCGTCCATTTTGGATGGGTTTTTATATTTCAGTGTAAAGAATTGTGCTCAGAACAGCAGCGTCAACACAATACGATTTAATGGCAACTTATAAGGTGCCACTACTCCTTTAAGATGCTTCAAGGAGCCATATAAGAGACAATAAAATTGTTCTTTGCTTTGAAATGAAACAACACAAAGCATCTTCCAGTGTACACAGTTTTTAAACTGTAAACTGCTTTTAAAAACAACAACAACTGTAAAATGCTCTTTTATGACTGCTGCATGTCATACATGAGCTTATTAACATATTAGGTAGAGCACACACCAGACAGTCTTTTATGACTGTATGATATATTTAGCACCGCTTATTTGATTTACATATCATCGCCTATTCAGTATTACATTTATGTATATACGCTTTAAAGGTATTGAACAAACCTTAGAAAGCAAAAAAGAAGCAGAAGCTAAAAGATTGTCATGCAAAACTGAATAAAAAACAAAGTAATACTTTCCCAAAAATTGTTTTTTTGAAAACATTTTTGTGAATATTACCAATATTAAAGCTAGATGCTAGAAAATGGCTAGCAAATATGTTTAAATATGAAAATGTATATAATTAAAGTATATATTTCCAAAATAATACTTGTAAGCATGTAAGCATGTAAGTAAATGTTTTTTTATTTTGATGTTAGAAATAAGAAAATAGGAGACCGGAATTTATATATATATATATATATATATATATATATATATATATATATATATACTTATAAATAATGCTTTTAAAAATTTTTATACAAATTTATGTATTTATTTACAATGTAAAAAATAAAATTGTATGTATATATAATAATAATAATAATAATAATAATAATAATAATAATAATAATAATAATAATACAATAATAATCATTACAAATAATACTTTGTAAATAAATAAATCAAAACATACATTTGTACAAATTATTTAATTTTTTTTTATTTTTAATCAGTACTATTTTTTAATGCTAAAAATAAAATAATAAATATTTGTAAATGATTTACATTTAAATTAATTAAATTATATATATATATATATATATATATATATACACACACACACACACACATATACACACACGCACACACACACACTAATTTATATTATATTAAATTTATTCTATAATAACACAAAATAACCCTACAAATAACACTTTGTAAAAAAAAAAGTTAAATAACTTTTAATTGGATTTAAATTATATATACATACATATATATATATATATATATATATATATATAATTTATCATTTATACAAATAACACTTAATAAACACTTATAAATACATAAATTTATATTATATTAAATTTATTCTATAATAACACAAAATAACCCCTACAAAAAAGGCCTACTTTGTAAATACATAATTTTTTCGTATTTTTCATTTTTTCATAGAAATAATAAAATGCTACAAAAGTGTATGTTTCTTTTTTTAAAGTAATTTTTTTTGCACAGTTATGAGAAAGAGCAGTAATGTCAAGCTTTTATTTTCTGAAACAATTCTCATAACATGACCCAAACCTTTTACGAAATGATAAAGAACAGTAACCTATCATCTCAGACAAACTGGCCTCTAGCTATAAATGTCTCGCTTGAATCTCTGGCTCCAAACACGACGGCGGTTCGGAGCAGCTTCTGTTGCTAGGTGATGTTGTTTGCTTGTCATTTTATGAAAGGAGCGTCTGCCGTTTTTTCTCAGCGTTAAAAGCATTTTAATGTCTGCGCTGAACTCGAAGGTTTCAGAAGTCAGGTAAACAGAGCATAGCTGAACTGACATTACCTGAGACGTCAGCCGGAATATCTAAACACGACAGAAAATGCTATAGTTAGAAGACGCGGATCTTCGCAATAACCGTCTCTGCTAAAGCACCCATTTTGCTCAACTCGTTCAAAATAAATATTTGCATTTCTAAAAATCTGTTGTTTTCCCTTTCACAGAAACACACACGCGGCTTCTCGCTGCGCCCCGAACTGATGGGTAATTAGTCACTTAAATGAAGCAGTAAAGAGATACTCTCCATTCAGTGAAAGCGCTGATGGTCTCGTGCATCTCTGTGCATGTTTCCCAGCTCTACCAATGACATTTAAAAGCCTCCACTCAGCACGCCGGCAGCGGTGCGCGCTCTGTGGGCCCTTTGGACACACGCCGACACGGGAGGGATTGATTTTCTAATGTGCTATAGGGCTGCGGTGGTCTGGCGTGTCACGCCTGCGTGCTGTTGAACCGTCACACGTATGACAGGAACACGGGCAGACTGAGTTCATGGGAGTTCGCGTGAGCACGTCATATCGAGAAAGGGCAGACGTTTGCACGTGTGTGTCGGGGAAAAAGAGGCAGATAAATTCTGAAGGTGAGGCGTTTGGGAGTCAGGTTTTTCTTATCGCTCTTTTCTCCGTCTCTTCGCCCCTCCTCCCGCAGGCCCTGAGGAAGTGACATTCAGGGGATATTGTTACTTAAAATGGCAGCAAATTCAATGCGTCCAGAGCCGTCTGGGTCGTTTTGGGCCGTGTGATTTAGCGGTGCGGCAGACCGGATGCCGATCCGGTGGAAAGCGACGCCGTAAAAGCTACCCGGCGGATTTGCGAATCTCCAACAATTTGGATGTTTAATCAAAACTGATCGCAACTCGACGCCCCAGTTTTGCCATAAAATAGGCAATAAAAAGGCAGAGCGTCGCTCAGTTGGATAACAGATGGCTTGAATTTCGTGTTGTAGTCCCTGTGTGGGTCACACATGATCTGCGAGAGACTGTGACATAAAACAAACCTCAAGTCCCAAGTCAAGGTCATTCGGTGTCTTCCAGGCACTTCATTGCAATCAGAAAGCCAAGCCAAGCTATTAGATATTCATGAGACTGAGATGTATGAATTAGTATGAACAGATAGAGTGCCAGACATAGTTTTCATCTGCAAAAGCCAATTAGATGAAACGCCATTAGCATTACATAAACTTTCTAAAAAAACAGCTTGTAAAGATTGAATGAGACACATTCAAGCAAATAGCAGATGCACACAACCCGAGAGCTGGTAACTGCAAATAGGCAACAGTTAAAACCTTGCAGAATTTGCAAAATGTTAATTATTTTAGCAAAATAAGAGGGATCATACAAAATGCATGTCACATTTTATTTAGTACGGTCCCGAATAAGATATTTCACATAAAAGATGTTTACAAAAAGTCTACAAGAGAAAATAATAGCGGAATTTATAAAAAATGACCCTATTCAAAAGTTTACATACACTTGATTCTTTGTGTGGTTACCTGAATGATCCACAGCTGTGTTTTTTGTTTAGTGATAGTTGTTCATGAGTCCCTTGTTTGTCCTGAACAGTTAAACTGCCTGCTGTTCTTGAGAAAAATCCTTCAGGTCCCACAAATTCTTTGGTTATTCAGCAATTTTGTGTATTTGAACCCTTTCCAACAATGACCGCATGATTTTGAGATCCATCTTTTCACACTGAGGACAACTGAGGGACTCATATGCAACTATTACAGAAGGTTCAAACGATCACTGATGCTCCAAAAGGAAAAGCGATGCATTAAGAGCTTGGTGAAAACTTTTGAACAGAATGAAGATGTGTACATTTTTCTTATTTTACCTAAACATCGTATTTTTGTCATTCAGTACTGCCCTTCAGAAGCTACAAAAGATGCTTACATGTTTCCCAGAAGACAAAGTTAAATTTACCCTTAACATCAAATTCAAAAGGTTTTCACTCCCCGGCTCTTAATGTATCATTTTTCCTTCTGAAGCATTTTGAAACTTCTGTAATAGTTGCATATGAGTCCCTCAGTTGTCCTCATTGTGAAAAGATGGATCTCAAAATCATCAAAGTCATTGTAGGAAAGGGTTCAAATACACAAAAATGCTGAAAAACCAAAGAATTTGTGCGACCTGAAGAACAGTGGGCAGTTTAACCATTCAGGACTAACAAGGGACTTGTGAACAATGCTAATCATTAAAAAAAAAAAAACAGCTGTGAATCATTCAGGTAACAACACAGTATTAAGAATCAACCGCATGTAAAATTAACAGGGTCATTTTTATAAATTCATCTATTATTTCCTCTTGTGGACTATATGTAAACATGTGAAATATCTTATTCAGGTCAGTACTAAATAAAAAACAACATGCATTTTGTATGATCCCTCTTATTTTGGTAAAATAATTAAGATTTTGCAGTTTCTGCAAGGTGTATGTAAACTTTCGACTTCAACTGTGTGTGTATATATTTGGTGGTCCAGCTGGTTAGAATTGGCCTGCATGTTCTTCGGTTTAAAAAACAGCAGACAGAATTCTGGCATCTGAGACTATTTCCACTTGACATGCTGTCTTAAAAATGCAATATTCAAGGCACGAGATGCTTATAAATATGATGAGATGTGACGCAATGGTAAAACATGTTGTTCTAGTGCATATGTACATTGACAGGCAATTTAAAAATAGCGCAGACAGAACTCGTTCTACCCTCAGCTGATTGATTTTGAGTATTTAAGCAGTCAAAATGAACATCCCCAGTGACATCCAGCATACTAATGATACAAACATCACCACAGAAACACAACAAACAAATGAACAACATCATCTAACATAAACCAGGGGTGACATTTCTTCTTTTTTCTCCTAAGAAACCTGATTGGTCCAGCATCTTGCTACAAATATCTTTTAATTGGCTGTGATTGGTCAGTTTCAACATTTGCTTGTCACAAAATGCCAACATGCTAAAAAATAAAGGTTCTTTATTGGCATCTGTGATTCGATAAGGAACATTTAACATCCATGGAACCTTTCCACTGCACAAAAGTTTCTTTATATTGAAAAGATATATATGAAGAAAATTCTTTATATTATATAAAATGTTCTTCAGGCTGAGTAAAATGTTTCTTTTAAGAACTGCTCACTGAAAGGTGCTTTTGGAAACCTTCTTTTGATACACTATTTAAAAGAGAACCATTTTTGAATTTCTTAGTGTAAAGAACATTTTAAAACATCTAAAGAACCTTTTGTCCAGTGGAAAGATTCTATGAATGTTGAAGGTCCTTCATGGAACCATCAATGCCAATAAATAATCTTCTGTTTAAAGGAGAAGTTCACTTCCAGAACAAAAATTTACGAATAATTTTCTCACTCCCTTGTCATCCAAGATGTTCATGTCTTTCTTTTTTCAGTCGATAAGAAATTTTGTTTTTTGAGGAAAACATTTCAGGAATTATCTCCGTATGGTGGACTTCAATTGTGCCCCCAAGTTTGAACTTCCAAAATGCAACTTAAATGCAGCTTGAAATGGCTCTAAATGATCCCAGCCAAGGAGGAAGGGTCTTATCTAGTGAAAAAAGTTTGTCTTGTTTAGCTCTGCGATGTGCATGTGAACGCTGTGTAATCCGGGTCAATACAGTTAGGGTATGTCAAAAAACTCCCATCTCATTTTCTCCTCCAACTTCAAAATCATCCTACATCACTGTAGAAGTACTGCCCCAGTGTTTATAAAGTGAACATGCAAAGAAGATCAAACACCCTTTACAAAAAAAAAAGGTAAAACAGCGATGTAGCACGATTTTGAAGTTGGAGAAGAAAAGAAGATGGGAGTTTTTCGACATACCCTAACTGTATTGACCCGGATTACACAGCGTTTGCATGCATTTTGTCAAATTTTTAAATTGTCAGTTTTTTTTTTTCAGTAAATAAGACCCTCCTTCCTCGGCTGGGATCATTTAGAGCCCTTTGAAGCTGCATTTAAACTACATTTCAGAAGTTTAAACTTGCGGGCACCGTTGAAGTCCACTATATGGAGATAATTCCTGAAATGTTTTCTTCAAGAAACAGAATTTATTTACGACTGAAGAAAGATAGACACAAACATCTTGGATGACAAGGGGGTGAGTAAATTATCTGTTATCTGTAAATTTTTGTTCTGGAAGTGAACTTCTCCTTTAAGAACTGAAAAGGAACCCTAAAATCTCTTGGATGTTATGGATCTCAAAATCTTAATGCAGTTTTTCCTTTGAAGCATTATTTGGAAAGGGTTCAAATATCTCAAAAATGTCTGCAGGAAACAACCAAAAAGAAAAACCAAAATTTGTGGGACCTGAAGGACTTTTCTGAAGAACAGCGGGCAGTTTAACTGTTAAATATTCTGGAAACCTAAAATTCTCTTGGAAACCTAAAATTGTTCTTTAGAATATTACACTAAGAAAAATGGTTCGTCTGTTCACTGAAAGGTCATTTTGGGAGCACAAAATGGTTCTTCTATGGCATAGCTGCAAAAACCCTCTACTGGAACCTTCATTTTAAGAGTTTAGTAAGGATATGGTATGCAAATAGACAAAATGTAAATAAATAATCATAAACCTCAGTTGCATCTAAACTCCACCTTATAAAGCGTGGACGTATCTACCAGTATCTAATGTCAGTGGGTGCAGAAGCCGAGCAAGCGAAGACCCCCTGCCGGCATCTCGCACCACTTCGTAGAAGGAGCGACTGTCAAACATGGTGAGGTTTGAACTGATAAAGTGAGTCATCTGTGACGTGCCCCGCAGCGAGCGCAGCTGAGAATATGAGAGCGAGAAACGCAAGGCCCTTCGCTGTCAGTCACTTAGGTGTCCTTTTTTTGGAAGCCTGTCCATCGTTGCCGATTCGTGACCCGTTCCTCGCCGCGGGTTTGCCGCGATCTATCATCTGTAAAGTGACGAACCTGGCTCGCGATCGGTTGTTATGGCAGCGATGTTGACACGTCTGTCTTCCATAGTCGAACCCGCTGCGCAATTATCTTTTCTGCATCTGTGCACCTGTGACAACATGTCACTTCCTCTTGCATCTCAGCACGCCCTCTAGCCATCGAACCCATCGCGACGGCGCCGTATATCCGGCGGGTGAGCGCGATATAAGATCGGCTATCGCTCGCACTATATTAAGTTTAATACAGGGTAATCTGATTTGAGAAAGGAGTCGGAGATACCCTCATACAATCTTCCCCTCGCACCGTGACGCTCAGCGGGGATACCGTCATGCGGTGCGCCAATTAACAACGAAGCACTGCCTCCCTCCAGCAGACAAAGCTAATAAAACAAGCTGGTTATAAAAATGAATGAGGAGCCCGTAGAAGAGACGCAGCACCGACATCCAGACCAAATGCAAACAGCTGTTAAGTGAGTTGACAGAGAAATGCTCTATTAATTTTTGGGAGATGATTTAGCATCAGCTGTCCCCAGCTAAAGGCCGTTGGCGGCGGAGAGGCAACGAGCTCTCTGAAAACATGGGAACGGGGGTTATTTGTCAGGACAGGTTGTTGATCGCTGTCCTAGAACATTTGTCAAAAGGGCTCAAAACATGCTTGCGGAAAATAATCATCTTTCTCTGCGGCTGGTACCTGCATTTCCAATTTCGGGAATGGAAGAATCGTTCGCTGCTCGGGACACGTGATGTTTCCATAACGGCCTGCTTTCAAAAGCATGTGCACCTAAATGCATTAACCCTTGTGCTGTGCTGAAAATCCTTTACCTAATTTGGTGTTCTCTTGAAAAATAATATGCTATATTTTTTATCAAATCTTGGACTCAATCCTTTTGTTAACTTTTTGGAAATACAATAAACAAAAAACTCTGTACTAATTGGCGCAACTTTTTTGGGGAGGTTGTTATAAAAGTCACTAACTTTTAATCTGATGTGCTTACATTAACTAGCATTTTTGGGAAAAGAAAATCGCTCCATCTTAAAAATGACCAGAACACAGCATGAGGGGTTAAGAGAGATGTAGAATGGAATAAAAAAAATGCCACATGACATTTGTGAAAAAAACAAAACAAAACAATTTTTTTTTTGGCATCTGTGATTCCATAAGGAACATCAATGGAACCTTTCCATTGCACAAACGTTTCTTTATATTAGTAGAACGTTCTTTAGATTATTAATCTAAAGAACAAAACAAAAAATAAAAACTTTTTTTTTTATTTATCTATCTTTTTTTTGGTCAGGCTGCTAAAATGAGATAAAAAAAAAAAAAAAAAAAACACTTGATATTAATCATTACTTGCATTACTTTTTTTTTTTTTTACAGGATGCAGTATTAAATGCAAAGTGCTTTTTCCATTCATAATTT
Organism: Labeo rohita; assembly: GCF_022985175.1. NCBI lineage: Eukaryota > Metazoa > Chordata > Actinopteri > Cypriniformes > Cyprinidae > Labeo > Labeo rohita. The sequence goes on along the minus strand of NC_066869.1, from coordinate 44,810,420 downwards.
AATTCGCATTTTTTAGTCATTCTAAGTATTTATATTTTTTCTTAACAACAATGCTATTTTATAAATAATTGTATTAAACTTAGTATTAATTAATGGTTATTATTATTATTATTAATTATAATAATATATATAATTACAATAAATATATATTTATATGTATGAAGAGTTTATTTGCAAAAACAGATAACTCTTTTTTTTTTTTTTTACATTTTTAAAAATCATGTTATGTTTTTATTGTGTTTTATTGTGTTAGCTGTATTTTTTAAATTAATTTTTACCCAGTTAAAAAGCCCAAGTGCAGTTTAATTGACCCTCTATATAACATGCTATATAATATAATATCTTTAAATATATTTCATATACATAATATTTAAAAAATATTTTATATATTATAGAATTTTATATACTATATATTTATTTACTATATATATTGGTTATAATTATATACTTTGAGCTAGAATGCTATTTTATATACACATAATAAAAATAAATAATAAAAATTATATTTCAATTATATACATTGCATTTGCATTGAATGCAAAGTGCTTATTCCATTTATTTATTTATTTCTTTAGAAATTAATATAGTTTTTTAATCCATTCTGGTGAAAAATGGATTAAAATGGATCCATTTTGGTGAAAAATTTATGAGTGAGTTGTTGAGTCGTTTACTCAAATGATTCATTCAATGATTCATTTAGAAACTAAACAAGTGATTCATGTTCACCAAGGCTGCATTTATTTGCTCAGAAATATAGAAACAGTAATCCTGTAAAATATTACAATTTAAAAAAACGTTTCTATCTGGCTGTTTTATTATTATTAAATCTAATTATTAAAATGCAATTTATTTCTGTAATGTAAAGCTAAATTTTCAGCATTATTACTCCAGTCTTCAGTGTCACATGATCCATCAGAAATCATTCTAATAAGATGATTTGTTGCTCAAGAAACATTTCTGTTATTAATGTTAAAAACAGTTGTGCTGCTTCATGTTTTTGAGAAAATTTTTATACTTTTTTTAGGATTATTTAATTAATAGTTTAAAACAAAAGCATTTATTTGAAATAGAAACATTTTGTAGCATTATAAATGTTTTTACGGTCACTTTTGAAATTGTATACATCCACGCTGAATAAAAGTGTACTTTTTAAGTAATTGTTGCCATTTTGACCATACCAACTGTCTGCTATACCGCTGACAAAACACATGCAAGCTGATTATCCACTGGACACAACAAAGAAACCCTTCCAAAGGCTTTTTAAAGGAGCAGGCACTGTTAGATATACACACCGACTCCAGCTATCCACTTACTCCAATGACACCCTCCTGACGGATGGGCTTAGAAGTGAAACTCATCCAGCCTGTTCTCTGATCAGTCATTGATCTGTAATGTAAGACTTGGGCTAAAGGGAGAGGGGGACCACAAATGACCACCTGCCAGTGCTTTGATTCAGGAAGGGACTGGCCAGCTGGCGGCACCCTGAGACACAATCCCCCTTCAGGCCGCGGTCGATCGATAGGACGGGGGGAATGATGGGGCCGTGCGTGATCTCATCAACAGTGGCCCTCACAACTCGCCCTGCCTCCCATTTACAGCCTCGCCAGGCGGCGCCTAAAAATAACCTACATCTCATCTGCAGGAAGCTTGCAGACACACACATTCGCACATACGCAACTGAAGAGATGCGAGAGCCAGACCTGACTTTAGGTTCAAAGCTAAGAAGACTTTATAGTGAGTTAGAAGCGTTTACCTGACCAAGTTACGAACCGTTTGAACATTAAACAGGACTCAACATGTAGAGATTAAGACCTAATTTTGGCAGATATTTTATATTGAATTAGCATTAGATAGATGGATGGATGGATAGATGTTTTAATTATAATTATAGATATAGATAATTTAATTTTACATTTTTTCTGAGCAAGAATGTTTTATAATGAGTTATCATTTAAGATAGATAGATGGATATAAATCATTTAATTATAAATATTTTTCTGAACAAGAATGCTATTTTATAAATAATTGTATTAAAACTATTATTAATAATGATCAATAATGATAATTATTATTGTTAATAATAATAATAATAATAATAATAATAATAATAATAATATATAATTAGAATTAAAAAAATTAAATATTGTATATTTTTTTCTATTTTTATTCATTTAAATTATAAATATTTGAGCCAGAATGCCATTTTATAAATAACTGAGGTAAAGTTAATATTAATTCATTATTAATATAATAATAATAATTATTATTAATAATAATAAGATATAATTAGAATTAAAATATTTTATATATATGTTTTTTACATTTTTAATTTTTTTTTTACATTTTAATTCATTTTAATTATAAATATAATGCTATAAAAATTCTATTAAATTATAAATTAGTGATTATTAATATTACTACTACTAATTATTATTATTGTTGTCATTATTATTATCGTAAAATATTTTATATATAATATGCTATATAATTATATGTGTTTTTAAACATTTTTATTCATTTTAATTATAAATATTTTTCTGAGCAAAAATGCTATAAATAATTTTATTAAAATTATTCTTTATTATTATTATTATTATTAAAATACTCTATATAAGGTTTGCTTGAGTAGGAATATTTTTAAATAATATTTTTTCAAAGATTATATTATATTATTTTATATACTATATTTTTATTATAATTATAGAATTGTTGAGCTATAATGCAATTTTATATTTTATATATAAATAATAATTATAATAAATAATTTTAAAAAATATGCAAAAAAAAAAAAAAAAATAGATATTAAAAACATTATACCAAAGTGTTTATATATATATTTATATGTGTTACTAGCTACCTAAATAATTTTAATGATTTAATGGAAGAGACATTTGCAACAGTAATGCAAAAATGTTCATTTGGACCAGGCACTGTGTTAGCCAAGCATCTGCATGTGTGTACTCAAATATGTTTCTGATCATGCTTGACTTTATAAACATAAAATTAACAACACAAAACGTATTAAATTATCCAGACGCCAGACTAGTTTCTAAGCATCCCCGCTGACATTTTCAAAGGAATGACATTGATCTAAGTGTACGAATGCTCACATTATCTGAGCGCGGTCGTTTGCTGAATGTAGGCTAATGCCTCCTGACACCTTTAAGTAACCATAAAGGCAAAGCTGGCACTCGTGAAATGGATCCTGAAGAGCCCTGTTGACATAAGCATTAATAGGAGCGTGTGCAGTGAGGGCCAAAACAAAAGCCTCTACTAAAGATGTAAATGTTTCCTCAGAGGACGTTTGTCATCTCCCTGTTGATATATGGACCTGTCCGATTCCAAACACGGCATTCGGCGCTGTCGCATATAACGGTAGAAGAGGATAATGACTTAATTATGCTAGTGCTTATCAAGGTACCTTTGCACACAGAATATCTTCGTTCCAAGTTTTAGCGGAGATGCTTGCCGCAGCTCGTTTAAAGGTGCTAAAGGTACGGCATAGCGTGCATTTTGAGCCTGATAAACCAGTCCCGGCAATATAGCAGATATGACATAACGCCAATTAAGAAATCACACTCTTGCACAGAGGCCCTGGCATATTTTTACAAGCCGGAGGCAAATGAAGCGCTCCAAGTGTTCCTGTCCCTCCTGAGCTGTAGTGCTAATCTTATGCTCGCACTTATGGGGGAAAGGCAATGTAATTAGCAATAAACCAGCTCTCTGATGTGTGTGGATCAATCAGCAGTAGACCATTTGAAGCTAGTTTTACTGTGGGAGGAAGAAAGTGCTGGCTAAGAATGTGCACTGACCGTTATTTCTTGCCTATAATGTGACAATTGCAAACTAAACCAGCGTTTCCAATAACATTTTGTTTTGCACCCCCTTTATATCATAAAAATCATAAGAATCACTCGTTCTTGAATCAGACTACACTGGTCATGCTGTATGTTTCTGATTCACTAAAAATAAAAAACAGCTCATAAGAATCTCTGGTTCTTGAATCAGATTACACTGGTCACGCTGTATGTTTGTGATTCATTACAAATAAAAAACAGCTCATAAGAATCACTTGTTCCTGATTCGCTAAAATGAAAAAAAAAAAACAGCTCATAAGAATCACTAATCTTAAAAGAATATATCTAATATATATAATATATCTAATCTTATAAGAATAAAAATCATAAGAATCACTCGTTCTTGAATCAGACTACACTGGTCGTGCTGTACGTTTCTGATTCACTAAAAATAAAAAATATCTTGTAAGAATCACTCGTTCTTGAATCAGACTACACTAATCACAATGTATATTTGTGATACACTAAAATAAAAACAGCTCATGAAATTCACTCGTTCCTGAATCAGACTGCACTGATTGTGCTGTCATGCTTGATTCACTAAAAATAAAAAACAGCTCATAAGAATCACTAATCTTTGAATCGGACTAAACTGTTCACACTATATGTTTCTGATTTGTAAAAAAACAGCTCATAAGAATCACTCATCTTTGAATCAGACTACATTGGTCACGCTGTATGTTTCTGATGCACTCAAAATAAAAAAATAGCTCAAAAGAATCACTCGTTCTTGAATCAGACTACACTGGTCATGCTGTATGTTTCTGATTCACTAAAAATAAAAAACAGCTCATAAGAATCTCTGGTTCTTGAATCAGATTACACTGGTCACGCTGTATGTTTGTGATTCATTACAAATAAAAAACAGCTCATAAGAATCACTTGTTCCTGATTCACTAAAATGAAAAAAAAAAAAAACAGCTCATAAGAATCACTAATCTTTGTATCAGACTAAACTGCTCACACTGTATATTTCTTATTCGTTAAAAATAAAAAAACAGCTTATAAGAATCACTCGTCTTTAAATCAGACTACACTGGTCACGCTGCATGTTTCTGATGCACTAAAAATAAAAAAACAGCTCAAAAGAATCACTCGTCTTTGAATCACACAGCACTGGTCATGCCGCATGTTTCTGATTCGCTAAAATAAAAAACAGCTCATAAGAATCACTGGTCTTTGAATCAGACTACACTGGTCACACTGTATGTTTGTGATTCATTAAAAATAAAAAAGCTCATAAGAATCACTTGTTCTTGAATCATATTACACTGATTGTGCTGTATGTTTCTGATTCACTAAAAATAAACAGCTCAAATGAATCACTCGTCTTTGAATCACACAACACTGGTCACACTGTATGTTTCTGATTCACTAACAACAAAAAAAGCTCATAAGAATCACTTGTTCTTGAATCAGTTTACCTTGGTCACGCTATATGTTTCTGATTCACTAACAATAAAAAAAGCTCATAAGAATCACTCGTTCTTGAATCAGACGACACTGCTCACCCAGTATGTTTGTGATTCACTACTAAGAACCAGCTGAGAGTCATTTATGTGCAGGGAGCTGTTGATAACTGACTGCAAGCTCAGCTGACTTCTGGTAGCAAGTCAGTGCTAGCATTGTTTCAGGCAGTTCAGCACAATACAGCTATAGTGCCAATATAGTGGCGTGTTAAAAACCCCGGGTTAGAGGTCACTGCATGGGTACAGAGCCCCAGTCAGACGCTTCATCAGCAAAACTATGTCAGGCGTGCAATAGCGCTTTGTGCGCTCCGCAACCTCGCACCTCGCCAGTGTTCTCTCGGCACTCGTTGCATGCGTCAAGGCCTTTGTCACTCTAATTGTCAGAGGGAGTTCATTTGAATATGAATTAGTGTTGACATTTTCTCTCGCAACGATTTGAGTGGAAGCTAAAAGGGAGTAGGCGCTTTGCTATCAGCACGTCGTATTAATCCACAAAAAAATTGTGCGAGGGCTAAATCAGGATTTACAAAAGAAGAAACATTAGCAGTGGTGCCTCGAAAAAGTCAATCCAATATATTCTTCATTGATTCGAATGCTTGAACCGTGCAGCGATGCTTCTTGAAGGAAAATAAAGGACGGTAATCCGAGCGACAATGCCAGAGAGCGGTACGGGATCCGCTATCTAACTTTAACAGGATTTGGTTGTTTATGTGTTTGCGGGTTGCCTTACGGCCCGCAGTCTGCCAATGCAAACTAATCTTATCAAGATCCACCAATTTTCATTAAAGCACTCATAGAGCATTAAGTCCCAGCGTGAATCCATTGATAGCAGGGGAGTGAAGGGGGTGTTGCTCATTTTAACTGAGGGTTAACAGCTTGTTACCATACAAGGGGCGGCTGTCTGCCCTGAGGACGGGACGACCTGTTGTGGCACGAGGCAGCGGGCCTAATCCTCGTAATGAGAGCCACAAAGACAAAAGCATTAAAGCATGGAGGAAAATAAGGATAATGGGTGAAAAAACTAGACGACGTTGCTTAATGAGCTAAAGGGAAATGTTTTTCAGAAAACTTGATGTGTGGATCTATAATCACATGTCAGCTTTAACAATGTAAACAACACATTCCCACCCAATTTTCCTAAACTGCTTTCTATAATCTGACATGTTGCAGGGTGGCGATTATTAGGGATGGAATCGTGAAAAATTATTCCGATTCATTAAAGGTTCTATTAATAATTGCATTAGTACTTCTATAGAATAAGTATTTGAGAAAAGAAAAGTCATTTTGCTACCAAATGGTATTGAATGCTACCAAATTTCGATAAACAAAAAAAAGTTTTTGAAAACAAATCCATCAGTTCATTGGAAATTACAATACAAGCTAGAAAAAACTACTTTAGTTTTGATTGTCACAAAAATATTTTAATGAGAAACCAATTTATTTTTATAAAATACTACAGACAAAATACAAACATTTTTTTCATGATTTTAAACACTGTAAAAAGGATTTTTCAAAGTTTTAATTAAAACAAAGACTATTAAAACATATAAAATACTATTTCAGTCTATTTTAACATTTATTTCCAAAATTTACTAGCAATTTCTGAGTGAAAATAGTAATCCTACACCATTTTTTCCCCAGTGTAAATACTGTGCAAAAAAGTATTCGATTTGAGCGATTTTGTCTCATTCGTCATGAAGTTGTGTTTTTTCAGCATCATATGGCTTTTGGCCGCCCTGCTCATTAAACATTAGTATCAGCCATTAAAAACCCATATTGGTCAACCGGTAGTCATTTTCTGATCCTATCCTTTCTTCCGCCGTCCCATAAAGGCTAAACACCCATAACAATAAATAAAGAATTGTACAAATTCATCAAGACACCAGAGATACCGGCTCCATATCTTACCTGCATGAGTCACGCTCTCAAACGCATCCAGATTAACTGTGCAGCCCAAATTTGGAGTGAGAAATTGACAACTGCACCCCCTCTATCAGCATGAACCATGGTACCATCATGAAGATTCTCCCTGGTGTCCTACTCTCTCCTCCTTTTGATTTGCATTACAAAGGGCAGGATCAAAGGGCTCGGGTTGGGTAAGCTGGCAGTGAACATCCCTCTACAGCGAGCCATTGTGTTGTTATGCAGCGCACATTCGACACAGTGCAACAGGCCTGGTGTGAGGAGATTCCCAGCGCTGCTCTGATGCATCCGATGCAGCTTTTAGTTTTGGCCAGTTTCGGACCAAAAGGCGAGGGATTTTTGGCATGCTCTGTGGTGATTGCGCAAAATTCTTTGGCGGTTTGCTTACACGCAAGTCTTAAATTTCTCAGTAACTCTAGTAGCAAGAAACGATCGTTATTTCTAAAACTGTAGGCTGTTCTGTCTGTGTGGATTATGATATTGGAAGAGGTGGTCAGAAAAATCTCAGAAAAAAAAAAAAAAGAAAAATCTCAGCTTAAATAAATGCTGATTTTACGCATTCACATGGCTTTTTTCCATTAAAATCAACAGCATTTTTCTGTGTAGATGTGTGAACGAGATGCCCATTTTCTAATAAGTCTCTATAGCTAGCAATGTTTGCATGAAACATAATACAGTAGAAGTCAAAAGTTTACATACACCTTGCAGAATCTGCAAAATGTTAATTACTTTACCAAAATAAAAAGGATCATACAAAATGGATGTTATTTTTGACTTAGTACTGACCTTTTGCATAAAAAACGTTGACATATAATCAACAAGAGAAAATAATAGTTGAAGTTATAAAAATGGCCCCATTCAAAAGTTTACATACACTTGATTCTTAATACTACGTTGTTACCTGAATGATCCACAGCTGTTTTTGTTGTTGTTGTTTAGTGATAGTGAACCCTTTTCAACAATGACTGTATGATTACGAGATCCATCTTTTCACACGGAGGACAACTGAGGGACTCATATGCAACTATTACAGAAGATTCAAATGCTCACTGATGCTTTAGAAGGAAAAACGATGCATTAAGGGGGGTGAAAACTTTCATAATTTTAAGATCAGGGTAAATTAAACTTAATTTGTCTTCTGGAAAACATGTATCTTCTGTAGCTTCCGAAGGGCAGTACTAAATGAAAAAAATGAAGAAAAATGTACACATCTTTATCCTGTTCAAAAGTTTTCACCCCCTGCTCTTAATACATTGTTTCTCCTTCTGAAGCATCAATGAGCGTTTGAACCTCCTGTAATAGTTGCATATGAGTCCCTCAGTTGTCCTCAGTGTGAAAAGATGGATCTCAAAATCATACAGTAATTGTTGGAAAGGGTTCAAATACACAGAAATGCTGAAAAACCAAAGAAAATTGTGGGATCTGAAGGATTTTTCTAAATAACAGTGAGCAGTCTGTTCAGGACAAACAAGAGACTCATAAACATCTCTTATGTGAAATATCTTTTTCAGGTCAGCACTAAATAAAAAATAACATGCATTTTGTATGATCCCTACTATTTTGGTAAAATAACATTTTGCAGATTCTGCAAGGTCTATGTAAACTTTTGACCTCAACTGTAAAAAAAAAAAACAGTAATATTCTAAAAACACTGTTTAAGGTGATTCTGAAAGCCTTCACATTAACCTAAAAGACCTCTGCAAACACTTTTTAAATGCTATTGAAGTATTTTATAGCTCTAAAATTTGAAAAGTGTTCTAGATCCATCATGTAGTGTAATTTCTAGTGAAATTGGCCAAATTTTGAGATTTTCACTTTGACTGATTAACATAAGTCCATCAATTCCAAAATCTACAAACATCCTTGACGGTAAAACGTTTCTGTTTTCAATGCTTCAATGAGAGCATCTTCATACACACACACCTCGCCACAAATGCAAACGAATTCCTTTCTCCTCAGTATAACTTTTTTTTTATTATCACATACTGCCTACAGTGTGGAAGTGTTGCTGTAGTTAAACTCATCCCCTCTTACCATCGACACAAGCACGCAGCGGTCTAAAAATGAACAAATCCGCTGAGCAAACTGCAAGCGGACGCACCTCAAGGAAGCGCAGAGCTGCCGTTTTCATATTCCCTCTATCTCAGGGAAGCGCGACAGCCCCCACCTTCCCTTCCGCGGCGAGTTCGTTGAGTTCAGTCCATTAAGGCAGAGCCGCTATAGCCTACTTACTGTGGCCATTTTGAGTTATCGCAAATAATTTACAGCCAAGTTTTACATTGTCTTTACAGTAGACCGGAGATGCAAGATGGCGTCCAGACATCTCAAGACTCCCACTTTCTTGGATCCGTTTACTCATGCTGACCCTTTTTCTATATGTGATTAACATGCCAGCTAATGGAGGACGGTGAGTCACGCTTTGGGATGGCAACGCTAGTCTATTGTTCTCGAGGCACGTGGGTAATGTTTCAACCTCCGAGGAATGATTATAAGAGTCCGAGCCAAGAGTGAAAGCGAAACCTTGGGATTTGAGATGGGGGGACGATCTTTTCACACCTGCTTGAGTTTGCGGCTTCACATCTGTTGTGATTCAAATGACTCATAATTGGATTAATTAGAAGTCGATGATTAAATACCAAAAAGCCCAGAGCATGAAACCTTTTTAAGAGAGCTGGAGAAATAGATACTGTATTATTTGGACTCTTTAATGCTTTTAAAGACATCTGTATCTTCACACACAGAAATAAATCAAAGAATAACAACAACAAAGTTGTTGATTTCCAATGAACATGGCTAAACATATGTAAATGAGCACACACAAACTAACTTAAAGACGGTCTCATTTCAACCATTACTCACTCCCACAGGTATTTCTAGCAATGCATCCCAAAATAACTTCCGACCCAAATAGCTCTCCCATGCTAAAACAAAGACAAACCTCCTTATGCCACAAGAACTGGTGAGTCTGTACAGGCTCTTCTAAAGAAAAATGAGGAGAACCGATGCTCTCTGTTTCTTCTGTTAAGTGCATAAAAAGACAGTATATAAAGAATGCCAATGGTGTATGTGTGCATATATATAAGGGGTCTGTCAAACGATTAATCACGATTAATCGTACACAAAATAAAAGTTTGAGTTTGCCTAATAGATGTGTGTGTACTGTGTGTAATTATTACGTATATATAAATACAAACACATTCATGTATATATTTAAGAAATATGTACAAGTATATGTATTTATTATAATTTTTTATATAATTTAAAACATGTAATACATAAATAACAAATTTCTCTTAAATATATACATTAATTTATTTGTATTTATATATACATAATAATTACACAGTACACACACATATTTTAGGCAGACTCAAACTTTTATTTTGGATGTGATTAATCGCGGTTAATTGTTTGACAGCCCTAATACGTAATAAATATACACAGTACTCACACATATGTAAAACTTTTATTTTGGATGCGATTAATCGTTTGACAGCCCTATTAGATTTGTTGTTACTGATTGTAACGCTAGTTTTGAAAAAGGTGCTGTATGAATATACACTGTATACTGGTGCACAGACTTTCACTTTAGTTCTTATTTAGTGCTGTCAAATGATTAATCGTGATTAATCACATTTTTGTTAATATATGTGTGTGTTCTGTGCATATTTATTGTATACATATAAATACACACATGCACGTATATATTTAAGAAAAATATTGTTTATATATGAAAAATATTTCTTATATTACAATATATACACGTAAATATTTACAAAATACTTACTGTTTGTGTGTATTTCTATATGCACAATAAATATACACTGTATACACATTATGTAAACAAAACTTATTCTGGATGCAATTAATCGTGATTAATCATTTGACAGCAGCAGTTCTTATTTATTTGCAATGTGCATTAAAAATAAGTGTAAATATTAAGTGTAAATAACAAGTAAACATTGTTAAATTATTGTACAAGGCAGTTTTATAGAAAAAAACAGACAGCATATTGTAAATAAAAATTAAGCTGTATTTTTATTTAAGAAAAAAGTTTTAGAACAAAATAGCAAAAAAAAAAAGGTAAAAAAAAAAAAAAAAAAAAAAAATTTTTTCTTAAAGCTGCCAAAATCACCATTACATTAAAATTAATATTACTTTTGATCATTTTTTTGTTAGTAGTATTTTTCATTCTTCTTTCTGTCAAGATAATCAGGATTATTATATTCTATTAGAAGACTTTGTTTGTAAAAGTAAAATCAAATAGTTTCTTACAGCTTGAAAAAATCCCTTTTCTAAATGATCAAACTTATGATTTTCTGCTAGCGGACAACAAACAGACTTAAAAACATCAATGATTTGCTTAGCTTTAAATATTAATAACCAATGCCTCATTCAGTCTTTTTTGAGTTTCTTTTTGTGGGCGTATAATTAAGATACAAAACACGCTGCCAGTGTTGTGCAATCTTGACACGAACCAATTCAGTCTGACTGATGTCCATCCAAATTTGGACACTGCTTTGCCAGCCTTCCTTTCACTTCCTCCAGTGAGCAGCAACTGCAAAGCAGTCAGAAAGAAAGAATGCGTTTGCCTGCTTCAGCATAAGGGACGGGTGGTGGTGAGACTGGGTATTGCTGTATCCAGGTGTTACAATGCAGGCCAGTACTGGAGCCAGGCCAGGTCATGTGGAACTCAGACAACGGTAACTTGGAGCATATGGAAATACAGCTGGCTTTGCATATATGCCACGGCTGAGTAACCACATACGCACACACACGCGCCACAGACACTGAGGCAGTAGAAGTGCTGAGCTCAGCTATGTTTCGTAGAGAAATCCCTCATCTGACACTCAGATGCATGCACAAATGCACACGTGCATGGTGCATGCATAGAGCATTATAGGTGCTTTTGCAAAACAGTTCATGTTATAATATGCAAGTGTCTCATTATTGTAACAATTGTACAATGCATGCTTTTGTGCATGACTCAAAATCAATCCATGTGAGACAAAAAATATAGCATCCAACTGGCCGCTCTGTGCAGCAGTAGATGCAGTGATTGACTGAAGCTTGCATAAACCTTGATAAACAACGCCTCTTGTCGCTTTAAGTTTCATGACCCATTTTGAGGCTGAATCGTTGCCGGCGGTGATTGATGGCTTCACATGAAAAAGAGAAGAAAAGCGATGGGATGTTTACCCAGAGAACATTGTCCTTCATTGTGTCTCTCAAGGTCTGCTGGAAGACTTTCTCTCGAGGTATCGCAGGCGTCGCTGGCTGTGAGATTCCATGCATACAGTGACCGATGAGGAGAACGACGCCAAAACAAACAAGCGCGATAGCTGTAACAAAACGTGGTTCCTTGGCAACGCGTTTCTTTAATAATCCTGCTGTCAATGGCAAACAACATGATTAAAAATGAGGGACCGTTCCAGGTGGGACAAAGCAGGAGAGGTCACAATATCTCTCTGAAATCTGAGAGTTATTTTTCATAATACAACTATTATGTATGAGTTCACAAGCCTTTTTTAATCTGTAAACAAATGTGACCACAAAACCAGTCATAAGTACCATGGGTATATTTATAGCAATATTTAAAAATACATTGTATGGGTCAAAATGATGGGTCATTTTCTTTTAAGCCAGAAATCATTAGGACATTAAATAAAGATCATGTTCCATGAGGATATTTTGTACATTTCCTACCGTAAATATATCAAAACTTAATTTTTGATTAGTATTTACCTGGCAATCAATAAGACAGTTGCAAGCCTCCCGGTTTTCATCCAAAATATCTTAAATTGTGTTCCGGAGACGAACAGAGCTTTTACGGGTTTAGAATGACATGGGGGTAAGTGATTAATGACAAAATTTTTATTTTGGGGTGGAGTAACCCTTTAACCCTTTAACTGTCACTGTCCCCCCAGTGGGACGCCTAAGTTTACTTCACCATATTACAAATAATTCCTAATCTAATCATGACAAACTATACATTGTTGGAAAGGCCGAAGACTCCTAAATAGATATTTTACCATATTTTTGTGTTAGAAATTATGTAGGAAAAGTAATAGATTAATATATGTCAAGAGTGCAACTTAAAAACATCTACATCATAATATGAGTTCTGACCTTTGTCACAAAAGACTTTCTTCATTGCCTTTTTCCCTATCACGCTTTAGATATCATAAGAAATAATATATCAGTTCAAAACTTAAAATCTCAAAATTCATCCTCTGAAAGGGATTTTAAAATCAGACATTGCATTACCATGCAAAATGTACATCAAAGTCATATTACAAAATGTTTTCATTCATGAATTATGAAAAATTAAGTCTGGATAATGCATTTTAATGTCTGTGTTCAAAAATGGGAGTGACAGTTAAAGGGTTCAGATTCAAAACAACTGTTTTTCATGTTAACTGTAATTTATTCCTTTGATAACAAAGTTGAATTTCCAGCATCATTAGACGTCAGTGTCACATGATACTTTAGAAATCATTCTAATATGCATTCTAAACATTCTATATTTTTTCCAGGATTCTGAAAGTTCAAAAGAACAGCATTTATTTGAAACTGTAACAATGTAACAATGTAAACTGTCACTTTAAGTATAAATAAAAGTATTCTGACCCCAAACTTTTGAACGGTAGTGTATATTAAAGTGACTAGGGGCAATTTGGATTCCAGGAGACTTGAAACGACCAATCTTCCTGAAACTTTCCACATGAAGGTGAGACTATTTGCATTTCTTATGCACGTTATTGCCGGTCCAATCACTCCCTGCCCCGCGCCGCCTTGTAAAAGTTTTACATTCTATCTTAAATGAAGGGAAAATCGCTGTCAAGCTGTGTGCGAGAGTGAAAAAAGCACTCAGTTCTACTCGGCCTGTTAATCAAAGCCTTGAGTGCCAGCGCTGTGTCTCCCGTCTGCGCTAGATTCGGGACTCATACATAAAGATGCTCCACTTCACTCCTTTTCCCCCGCTCCACAGCTCTGGGTGCTGACACTTACTCCAGAGGCCTTCGACAAATGAGTGCACCATCTCCCGTCTCCTCTTTCATCAGACGCTAACCTTTTCATCACCCTTCAATGTGGCAGCCATCATGGGCAATCATCTGGCCCCAGTCAGATTAATGATCTCAGCGCCTAGAGTGGGTTGCCTACTCACTGCTGTAGTGCAGGAGTCTAATTGGATTGCTAGGGGTCAGCTTGAGTATTGTTACAGGGTGACCCTGACAGTTGCACTTGAGCTCGGCAGTGGAAAGACTGTTGTCATTGTTAAGATAAGAGTCATATGCGACAACAAATTGTGAGTTTGTGATGCAAAGGACTGGGGAAAAGTATTGGATGCTCTCACACAAATGTCACCGGTGATGGCGGAGCTGTGGCCTTACTGGACAATGCTCAAGTCGTAATGCAGTATGAGTCTGAATCCAGTCCAAGCACTCTCTGTCCTTTATCTGTTATCTATATAAATGACAGAGCCAACAATTAATCATAGAATGGATAAACAAAGGTCAAACTGACCTAATAAAGTCTGGTTTACGGTATATTTTAATTAAATAAAACCTCTTTTTTTTTTTTTTTTTTTTTTTTTTGGAAAGAAATTAATACTTATTCAGCAAGGGTGCATTAAGTTGATTAAAACTGACATTAAAGACTTCTAATTCAAGTAAATACTGTTCTTTTGAACTTTTGATTAGTCAAAGAATCCTGAAAAGCATCGTTTACGAAAATATTAAGCAGCATACCTGTTTTCAGGTTCGATAACAATAAGAAATATGACCCTGGACCACAAAACCATTTGTAAGTAGCATGGGTATATTTGTTGGAATAGCAAAAACACACTGTATGGGTCAAAATTTTTGGGTATGGGTTTCTTTCATACCAAAAACCCATTAGGATATTAATTAAAGTTCCATGAAGATATTTTTTTAATTCTACCGTAAATATATCAAAACTTAATTTTTGATTAGAAGTATGCATTGCTAAGAACTTCATTTAGACAACTTTAAATTCTCAATATTTTGATTTTTTTGCACCCTCAGATTCCAGATTTTCAAATAGTTGTATCTTGGACAAATATTGTCCTATCCTTACAAACCATACACCAATGGAAAGCTCAGTTAATCTCAATTTTTACAAAATTTACCCTTATGACTGGTTTTGTGGTCCAGGGTCACAAATGTTTCTTGACGTTTCACTGAATCCCATATTAGAATGGTTTCTGAAAGATCATGTGACACTGAATTGCAGCTGAAAATTCAGCAATACAATCACAGGAATTAATTGAAATGTAAAATATATTAAATTAAACAACAGTTATTTTAATTTATAAAAATATATCACAATTTTACCATTACTGTATTTTGGATAAAATAAATGTAGCCAATAATCATAAATAAAAACAAATTACAATTAATTGTGTATTTACACAGGAATTGAACTAATTTGAAACATTTGTGTATAATCAAATTCACTTTTTTGCCACATTACCCTGAAACTAATGATACAAACAGGATGTATTTGCTTTGAGGTCAGGTTGACACCCTTCATGCATTCCTTTAGGGTTTTTGTGTCATGCATTCTAGGGTTAAAAACAGTTGATGTCACAAGCTTGCAAAACTGCCTACAGAATATTATTTAAGACGGGTGTTGCACAATCGCTGAATTATCAGACAACGACGAGCATGTCGTGCAAGAGCCGAATGCAACCACATTCTTAAGTAATCTTGAGAAAGCGCCATATGTCTGCTTTGCAGGAGCCAAGACTACTGATGAAACAGGCTCTGTTTTTTACACCTGAAATCCACCCGCAGAAGTGAACCTGTCAGAAGGTACAGCGAGACATCTCGGCCGAGGCACTAATGATATCTCTGCATATTTAAAGACGCTTCACCTCTTATAAGGTTCCCACGTCAGGCCCATTTCTCGTTCGAGTCGACTGTCTTAGAGCAGTAGCCATGCGCTCTGCATGACAACTATATTGCAATAACTCCCAGAATTGACTCATGAGATGGAGAGCGCTATCGCTTTGTCATTTTCAATTACTGATGCTTGTCAGTAGCAATGGGATCAGTGCACTGATGTTATCTCAAGCAACCAGATCATTTCAGCTCCATTACACGGCGTGTTATCCAAAAATCTGTCGCTGGTTTCGATGATAAATGAGGACTGTGATGTAGTTAATATGAGCCAGCACATCTGATAATGTAGAGGACTCAATCTCAAGGCCGTGCAATCAAGCGAAATGTGTGAATGGAATCTCTAAAGGGTGCGAATGGACGCATTTACGGATGCATATTGGTTTGGAATAAGAGGTTACGATGGCTAATGGTGTCTCAATAACATTACGGGGTTGCGGATCCACTCTAAAAGTCTCTTTTGTGAAACATTTTAGTATGAAAACAAGTCAGCCAGAGGACAGCCAGTCTCATTTTCTTCTCCTAGCGAGCCACATGGATGAAACAATGAGTCCATAAATTATTCTTGAGAAGAAGAACTCTGTGTATTTTACTAAATGATCCATATGGTTTGACTCCCAGCATGAAGACGTGGCCCACGGAGCCGTGTGATCCGGAAACCTCTTTAAGATTTCACGGTGATGTGGCTGGGTTTGGCTCTCTCCGGCGGCCCGACTTGCATGCTGTAAGAAGGCAGCTGTGGCGCTGAGAGAATTACATAACACACATTTCAGCAGTCATCGCCTACGGTAATGGGAATCCGCTCGGATCCATGGGCCTAAACGAGGAGGCGGATATGTGAGAGCTCGTGGCCGCTGCCTGGACTGGCCTGAGCTTGGGTTGAAGACGGTTTTGTGGCTTGTTTTGATGCAACCAAGAATGGGAAAGTATATGGAAAAAGGGTTTCATCTTTTTGGTCTCTTTCTCTTTCCAGATTTTCGGCAGCCAGGGTTTCAGAGTGGCAGAGACTGCAGCACAGAATATGCATGCTTGGCACTTTTGCTCAATGCCTCCTGTCAATCCTCATAAGCATGCAACTACAGGAGCCGTTCTGCAGTTTGGGACATGAGGCTGTGACACAGGATAGATTTCAAAGGGGAGCGAGAAACGTGGCATGTTTTTGGTCGTTTTGCATTGAGATTTGTCACATTGAAAAAAATCAGGCCTAGGTGCAGAAACATTTTTTCACTCTGAAATTTCTAGTAAATTTTTACGAAGAAACAGCAAGTAACACAATGAATATAAACGGAAAATTTAGATGTAGAAAAACTGAGAAACTTAATATATATATATATATATATATATATATATATGAGTCATTGAATCATTTACTCAACCCATTTCTTTCAAAAACACAAACTGATTCAATAATGCCACTGTGTGTTGCAAAAGTTCTGCAGTGGCTATTTTACTATTTTGTAGTAAAATAGCAACTATTTTGGCAGAGCAAAAAAAGACCAATTTGTTTTTTTTCAGTGTTTTTCTTTTGGTTTCAAAAACATGAACTCATTCAGTAACACCACTGAAATAGAATATTGAATATATGCTAAATACAACTAAACATTTTCTTGTAAAACATACCAAAATACTCATTTACAACTTCACAATATAATTTTGGGAAGTATGGGTTAAACAGGCTTGGTTTATTCTTAGACTTTTCTCCCAACTTTTCCTTGGGGCATTTAGTCAAGAAAGCAACGTAATGGCTTTAGAGAAGCGTTCCTGTAAGTAGTTGACACTGTGAAACACACAATGTGCTGCCGTAGCACAGTGCATTAGGCTCTTTGGAGAGTCATTACAGTATCAGTTACAGAGTTTGCCCTGGCCTGAGGGCTGCAAGAGAAAAAACGTCTGTGGTGGATCCGAGCATGCTAAGATCCAAAAGTACAAAAACATTTTCTTAACCACATCCTGATTAGGATCTGACGTGGAAATACAAGAATCTCTTATAATGAAGAGGTCAAACATCCTCACTGTGATTAAAGTATTAGCACATAAATTAAATATAGTAAAGACCTTTCAAAGAGCCATAAGTGTAATTTTCCTTTTGCGCTTGTCAGTCAGACTTCTAATGCTTATTAGAAGTTCATTGCTTGCCATATGACAAATTGTGTAAGAACAGCTGGGAAGCACCATTAACTAGCCATTAAATGACTGAAACCTCATGCTGTGGTTTCAGTACTATTTTTGATATCTACATCCATTAATGTTTTCCCTTAATCTCATAAAGCAATGCTACTTATTAGAGCTGGGTAATGTGCAATGCAACCGTGGAAAATGTACTGTACAGTTTACATGCCTAATAATGGGCCTAATACAGAGCGGGATATAACAAAGCAATTAAAACTCACTGTTTTTGCACTGATGTCAGAATTATTATTTGTTATCAATAATCGTCATTTGCATTAATCAATTTTCAAATAAAAATAAAATATGTGACCCCTGCCCCACAAAACCAGTCATACGGATACATTTTTTAAAATTGAGATTTATACATGTATACATTACTGAATAAATAAGCTATCCATTGATGTATGGTTTGTTAGGATTGGACAATATTTGGCCGAGATACAACTATTTGAAAATCCGGATTCGGAAGGTGCAAAAAATAATAATAATAATAATCAAAATATTGAGAAAAATTGCCTTTAAAGTTGTCCAAATGAAGTTCTTAGCAATGCATATTACTAATCAAAAATTAAGTTTTGATATATTTATGGTAGGAACGTTACAAAATATCTTCATGGAACATGATCTTTACTTAATATCCTCATTTTTTATTTTTTTTTTGGCATGAAAGAAAAATCTATCATTTCGACCCATACAATGTAATGTTGGCTATTGCTACAAATATATGATGCTACTTACGACTGGTTTTGTGGTCCAGGCTCACATATGTACTGTCTAAAGTATTTAATTTACTGAATTATGCAAAATAGTAGAATTTAGTAGAAAAAAATCAAAATAATTAAAAATATTTGCATTAATAGTCAGTTTTTGTTTTAGTGCTGACATATTTCAGAGAGTTTCTGGAGGTTACATTGATTCACCACTAGATGGCGACAAGCAACTGTATGAGTGAGTCATTGAATCATTCATTCAGTTGATTCTTTTAAAAAATGATCCTTTAAGGAGCAAGTCAATGAATCATTCAAACTAGATGGTTCAAAAACCCTTGATTCATTCAGGAGTGAAACATGATTGTTTTTAAGAGTGAGTCATTGAATCATTCACTTAGCCGATTTTTTCAGAAATTGAATAACACCGCTATTGTGTGTTGCAGCTGTTCTGCAGTGGCTTTGTTTCAAGCCATTTTTATAAAATGTAGCTCAATATTAAAATTTTCACTGAACTGCTGTATAAAAACAATATTATACTAGCAGTCATGTTTTGTTTTTTTTCTGAAACAGCATTCTTGCTCATGTGAAATTGCATATGAGAAGTGGGAAAAAAAGAAAAACAGCAAAACTACAGTTTTCAAACATAGTATATTTTGTTATTCTGATAATATAATCCACCTCTAATACTTATTATTGTGGTTAAACAGGGAGAAACGTCTCATAAAGGCATTATTTTTCTTGTCCCGCGTGCACCACAACATGTTATTGCAGCTGCAAGCAAGATTTCAATACCAAGGCTAAAAATATCAGACAGTTGAAATGAAAGCAATGAGAACAAAAGACATTTCAAGTTCCCCTAAGTCCCAAAATAGATGTTACGAGACAAAAGCACTCCAGAATAGTCTGATGTGCCACTGTATCCCATGAGCTCCAGAATGGTCATTCGGTTTCGATGGGAACAGACGCCATTCTATTCTCTGTTCCAATATTGCAGTTACCCTTCTCCACAGGAGTAGGTGAGTCACACTGACAGTCTCTTCAAGGTGAGATTTTTTTGGATATCCTCTGTCATGGCTATAGGGCATGTGATGGTTGATGGAGTGGCTTCGGGCAAGAAACTTTTGTTCTATATTGAATCTTGCCACTATACAATCCCTTCTCAACACTTTTCAATAGCTTCTCGCTTGACATGGATACTTGAGCTGTGCATAAAAAAACTGAATTGGATTTTTCTTGTAATATCATATTTATGACCTGAAATGGCCTCTGAGGTCTTCTAGTGCAACATGTCAATATGATGACTGACATTTCGCTTAGCGAAAGTCAGGATGTTTTTACACTCAGTTCCATCGCCATCCACGTTTAGTCAGTTCTAAATACAACCAGAAGCTTAACCTAAGGTGAAGAGCTGCAACGTCCAGAGAATAAGAAGTCTAGAAGGCCTATCAAAGCTTGGAAGAAGGTCTCCACTGTTCTGGCCTATTTCTTTCCACTTACCAGGGATTACACGGTTTGTGAGCAATATTCGCTGCTCTGGAGGAAGAAGTCTGGCCTTTAGGATCACTTAGCGCTATAGAGCACCAAGGGCACAGTAGCTCTATTGAGGTCAAATGTCAGTCTTTGAACATTTCTTATTCATACAAACCATTGAAAGTCAATAGCAAAGCCAAACACTAGCTTTCAAGCTCCTTCGCAGTCTTCCTCTTACCACTACACATTGCAGTCATATCTATGAACTTTTTTCTTCAACATAAAGATTTTACATTAGAAATTTAATTTTTTAAGTGCATAATTTAGTATCTGTTAATAGTCCTGATAAGTGGATTTTTTAAAAGTGCACATATTTCAATTAATGTTATGCATGTGCATATGAATTAGTGCATTGCACTTTATACAGTTTTGCATATGTCCATTTTCAAAATGACCACACTACATGTGCATCTATCAAAACTCATGGTTAGAGGCATAATGACCAAATAATCCAACCAAAAAACCATGGTGCCACAGCACCCACCATTGCATGCACATGCACTCACTTCTCATATTGAGAAAAATGCATGGCAGTGCAATCAGAACCCATAGGTTAATAAAAATGGCCGAGCAATCTAAAAATCAATGCACGTTGAGAAGGCAGTGCACCGGCATCAGTGGATGGACCACGCGTTGCCCCTTCAGCACTGCGGAGAGCTCAACTCTGCGCAAAGCATGCCTCCATCCATGCGCTTGCGACGCACCACAGTCATTACTCACATGTGCACGGTGCAAACCAATTCTGTTCTCTAAATGGATTTCATAAATCTCAAATCGTTATGAATGCGCGCCGGTGCATAAACCAGCGTCCATGTGGATGGATGTCAGTGCGCTTTGTCCACGCACCGCATGGCTTCATCCTCGTGGATGGGGAAAAAGTGGCATTTGCATGAAAATGAGTTGATTATACATAAGACTCTTCACAGTTGCGTAGATATGCGCACTGTATACTTCTGCCATGCACGTTTAACTGCCAGACACATTATGATTCAATCACGCTTGTGCATTTATATATAATGCAGTAGAGTCGAGAGTCTGTGCAATGCCGATGGGACTGAAAAAAACACTGATAGGACAGATGTAGATCTATTATTCAAAGAGCCTCTGTTTGTATTATTCAGATCTTAATTTCCCAGCATGTTTAGCTACATTGCACTTGGTCGCAAGAAGTGCGCTGCATGGCATTAAAACATCAACACATTTCAACCACATGGCATTTTTAAATGCATATGCAATAGTACGCAGAGTTGCAATTACGCAAAATGCACTAAATATTGTTTGTCGCGTCTTTACAAGTTGCGCGCACCGCAGGAGCGCACTGACACGCGAAAAAAAAAAGTTGGATAAATTGCAAAAACACAAATAAAAGCAATTCACCTGCTGCCAGTTTTCCTCCAGAGACGGCATCGCGGAGAAGTAGCCAGTGTCATGAACAAGTTGAAGTTCTTGAAAAATACTGTAATTGGCCAGAACATCCATGTTTGTGCAGCTAAACGGTGCGTTTGAGAGACTTTGATTCTCTGCGGGAGGAATCCGCGTTCCCTTCTGCGCGAAGGACTGAAACATTCAGCTCAGTCGCGAAATCCGAAACGTTTCAGTTCACTATGAATACTAAAATATGTTTGAAAGTAATAGGTCCATCCATGCAGGTTTGTTTTCTTTCCTCACAATGTTTCTGGAAGGGGAGCAGCGGGAGCACAGTAGCGCACAGGTTACTGTGTCAGTCAGTGTGTGGAGCCAGCGTAGCGTCTGCGGATGCCCGCGAATCAAGGGGGCGTGTTTATCTGTCAATCAACTTCGTGCGTAACCATATAAGGAAAAAAGGGACGACAACTTTGGTGGCGATTCAGAAAGGCGGGGCTAAAATCGCATAGTGGGCGGAGTTCGATGCTGTATTGGATCTCTGACTGGTTCTCTGGATTGTCACTCACAACATACATGCCTTTGAAAGCGGAGCTATTTTTAGACCCCTATATAACGTGAGAATCAGCGTTCGAGCTTCATTCGAAGCAAGAGCTTCCAGAGAGCGACAGCGTGCTGGTTCGAGTCTGCTCAACACACTGTAGTGGTAAAAATACACATTTAAACACAATGACACTCTAAATGTAAAAACAAAGACAATGCCATAAACCTTGCTCGCAATAGCACGCTTAAAACGGCTGTCACTGTTACTGTCATAGAAAAAAAGGTTTGTTTATGAAATTCACATTTAATTGGATTCAGATGGCAAGTGAAGCGCACGTATAAGTACACATATCTGTTTGATACAAGTTAAACGTCTGCAGAGTTCTGTCAGATAGGTGAAACACTTGATATGAACTTATTTTCTTTTAAAATCTCTCAAGGTAAAAACCTGATATTCATACCTTCATATGTTTCTTTAAGATCTATCTATCTATGTAGCTGTACATCTAGCTGTCTGTTTACTTGTCTATCATGCACTGCCTAACCCTGACTTTTGATTTGCTATGTGCCGCTTAACTTGCGTGTTATTTACATGGAAATCAGATGGCATATAAGCTTGAGTACCTCTTTGAACTATAAGTACTCCTCAGCCATCTCACAACATCCCTGACCTTGTGTCATGCATGTAATTAGATAAGTGGAACCTATAAACTGTGAGAGGCTCTGAAAGGAAAATCTTGACCAAATCTGTTCGCTCTTTCGCTTCAGCTGGAAAGAAAAGAGGGGGGAAAATCGTGGAATAGGCTTTAGTTGTTATGGCTCATTTGATTTGAATTATTCATATTCTTCACCAGATGATGCTTTGGCTCTTGGTGAGCATGTGTTATTTCTTTCATCTGGTACCTGCTCTGTAGATGGAAGGAATGAGGTATGAATGAATTCATGAATTCACCGGTGAATCTAAGAGTGACCTTAAAAAAACACTCTGGAGACGGAGGAGGTAAAGAACGAACGGGTTTCTTTCCTCTATAGCAGTTTTCATCCAAGATGGTCTGAGACACTGGGATTAAAACAGAAGGCTGGAGGACAGAGGGATTGTTTCATCAAAAGTGAGGTGTTGAGGTTTTTGTAGTTACGAACAACGTCCGCACTTGTCGATTTGACTGACCTATATGGATGTGAGCTGGCATGTGGTTCTTTGGAGATTCTAAAAGATGTTTCTTGATAGGTTCTTCAGATTAGCGTTTTGATGCTTCACAGAGTATTGATTTTATAAAGAATTAAATAATAGGAAACATCTTAAGAAGGTCAGGCTTTGAAAGGGTCAATGACAAATAAGAATGCTTTTAATGAAAAAAAATGCATGATGCGGAAATATTGTAAATTATTTCTTTGTATTCATGCTGAATCACGCATTGAAAAAACGAAAGTGGTAACCATCAAGTCATTTTTGTAGCATGAATTTCATTAAGTTTAAGGGGTTGTACCCTTTGATATTTGGCAACCTGAACTGGCTGCAAATGTCAAAAAAAAAAAAAAAAAACAAACAAAAAAAAAACAGATATTTTTAAGAGACTTACTGACCTTGACACAGTTGTTTAAAAAAAAAAAAAAAAAAAAAAAAAAAAAAAAAAAAATATATATATATATATATATATATATATATTTCTCTATTTATCTATCTATCTTTCTATCTTTCTATCTATCTATCTATCTATTAGTTTTTTCTTTTGAATTTTGGCCTTTTAATTATGTTTTTTACTTTCTTAAGCAAGTTTTGCCAGCTACATGTGTCGAAAAAAAAAAAGACAGAGATGAATTAATTATTGTCTGTATAAATGGCATTTTAATGCATTTTGGAATTAATTAGATTTAGACAATGAGCTTGATGACATGTTGACCCTTATTTTTTTAAGAGAGTGTGGAAAATTTGTCCCCCTGATATTTGGTTACCTGAACTTGCCACAAATGTCATAAAAGGTCAAAAAATCAGATATTTTTCAGAGACTTACTGACCTTGACACACAGTCATGAAAGTCCATAGGGTCTGCTATGTGTTATCATTTTCTTTGTATTAATTCTTTTTTATTGAATAATTTTTTATTTGGTGGAAAAGTCAAGTGAAGGTTTTTTTTAAACAAATCTCTTTATTTAAAAAATTAATTGAATTTTGAAGAAAGAAAGTTTCACCAGCTACACACACACACACACACACAAACAGAGATGAATTAATTATTGTCTGTATAAATGGGATTTTTAGAACATTTTGGAATAAATTAGATTTAGACAATGAGCTTGATGACATTTTAACCCTTATAATTTCTACCTGCAGCTCTTGTTTTTTTTAAAAGCGTGTGGAAAGTTTGTCCCCCTGTTATCTGAGCAAACCGTCATCTCTGTTAAATCCACTGTGCATGTTAACTGCATGTTATGCAAATGTGTGTAAACGAGTGGCTTGGAGACAGTTTGATTTGAACGAGAGACTGGAGACATAACATAACTTGAAGAGTGACCGACTGTGAAAGACAGTTGGAAAGTGAGAAAGTGAGGTAATTGTAATCTGCCTCAGTGTTAAGCCTACTTTTTCCTTCAGCGTGTGTGAAATGTAGCTGATTTGCTCTCTTTGTGTAAGCCAGGTTTATGTGTGCCTCCCCAGCCCACCCCTGTGCGTCCACAGTGGCAGCGAGTGCTGTAATCTCATTATTCTGCTCTGGGAGGCTGGCTGTCGGCCCTGGAACTACGATTTACACATGGCATTTCAACAGGGAGGGGAGGGCCTGCTGTCGATGAAGCGCCCACTGACATTTATCCATTTGACACGTTCCCCTCTCTCTCTTTCTATCTCTAACTTATACACACAAACAAACACCAAATGTGTTTGCTGTTCCACTTATTCTATAATGCAGCTATATAATTGTTTACTGGCACTAGTCATGGCACGTATCACTAGGGATTTCAATAAACTATAAATAAAGTCAATAAAGTCAAATGGATATTTCACACAAAAATGTAAAAGTCTTTCATTCTTTATCCGTGTTCACGTCATTCCACGTTCTGTGCAACACAAACTATTGTATTAGTATGACTGTGTTTTAGTGCCATGTTAAAAAAAAGTCGTAATATTATGAGAATAATATAGAAATTACGAGAATAAAGTCTAATTATTTCAAAAATATAGTCTAAATATTTCAACAATAAAGTCAAAATTATGATAATAAAGTCGAAGTATGTCAAGAATGAAGTTGAAATTATGAGAATAATCAAAATATTTTGAGGATAAAGTCAAAATATTTTAACAAAGTAAAAATTCTGAGAATAAAGTCAAAATATTACAAGAATAAAGTCGAAATTTGTCAAGAATAAAGTCAAATATTTCGAGATTGAAGTTGAAATATGTCAAAAATAAAGTTGAAATTGTAAGAATAAAGTCAGAATATTTCGAGAATAAAGTCGAAATATGTCAAGAATAAAGTCTAAATTACGAAAATAAAGTCTAAATATTTAGAGAATAAAATCACAATATTTCAACAAAGTAAAAATTATGAGAATAAAGTAAAAAGCATTACAAGAATAAAGTCTAAATATTTCAAAAATAATGTAAAAATTATGAGAATAAAGTCAAAATAAAGTCTAAAGTACGAGAATAAAGTCTAAATATTTCAAGAATAAAGTCTAAATATTTAAAAAATAAAGTCAAAATTATGAGAATATAGTCAAAATATGTCAAGAATGAAGTTGAAATTACGAGAATAAAGTTGAAATTTGTCAAGAATAAAGTAAAATATTTCGAGAATGAAGTCAAAATTATGAGACTGAAGTTGAAATATGTCAAAAATAAAGTTGAAATGATGAGAATAAAGTCGAAATATTTCAACAATAAAGTCAAAATTATGAGAATAAAGTCGAAATATTACATGAATAAAGTTGAAATATTTTGAGAATAAAGTTGAAATTACGAGAATAAAGTTCAAAACAATTTTAAGAATAAAGTTTAAATATTTCAGAAATAAAGTCCAAATTGTGAGAATAAAGTTGAAATGTTTAGAGAAAAAAAAGTACAAGAATAAGGTTGAAGTGTTTCAAGAATAAAGTCAAAATTATGAGAATGAATTCGTAGCAATTACAAAATTAAAGTTACAATGTTTTGAGAGTATATTCTAGCCTTTTGCACATGCAAATTGCCTGGATTGGGAGCACCGGGAGATATACCAAAGCCTCAGCTTTCAAAATCTGTCAGTTTTATTATTACAAGACACACTGTTTCACTCTAAAAAAACCACTGGGTTAAAAACAACCCAATTTGGGTTGTTTTTTAACCCAAGGGCTGGGTAAATATAGCACAGAACACATTTGGGGTTAATTTTACCCAGCAAATTGGGTTGTTTATTTAACCCATCATAATGGGTTGATTTAACCCAGATAAAGGTTTGATTCATTTTTATTATTTATAATATAGCTTATTTTTTAGTTTATACATGAAATAATGTTTACAGATTAACTTAAATCATCTAAACTTTTGTAAAATACTCCATACAACCACTGGTTTCCATAATAACTTCTTTTATTTTCCTTTATTTATCATTTACAGCTTTTTAATGTATACATATTGCCTATTTAAACATATTTAACAAACATTAAAAGTACAAATTAAACATTAACATGTAATTCATGTGTAATCGACCAGTCTCTGTTCAGTGTAGAGACTGTGTCAGACTGCTGCCCTGTATTTAGCTGAAATAACCTGCCCAAAAACAAACAGTAAACAGCTCTGAGGAAATATTTTAACATCCAAAGTATTTGTATTCTGTATCTTTATGAGTAAAATCATTTATTTTATGCAGAGTATCAGGCTTTTTCATCACGCGATAAGTCCGACGTTTATGTGATTCACACCGCGCGCCAGCATGTTGCTCTGCATGAAAAAACCATATACAGCACAGTAATTATTTTATATATAAAATAAAATGTACACAAACCTGTTTTTACCAAAGAAATGCATCAATTCATTGGCACTTTGCTGTCTTGATACAAAATCCCCACGATAAATCACTCAATCCCTGGGTTACGTCTGACCCAGGATCTGAGTAATACAAAAACTACCTAAACATTGGGTTGTTACATTTGACCCAGGAGCTGCGTAATACAAAAACTACCCAAACACTGAAAAAATAACCCCAAAAATTGACCCAAAAGGCTCAACACAGCATTTGTTTTAAAAAATATTTTACTATAAGACAGATTTTGCAAGTTGAGACTTTGTTTTAAAGTAAAAGTACCAAAAGCACAAAGCTTATTGCTATTATTGGGTGGCTTCTTCTGGTGCTCCCAATCCGGGTCATTTGTATGCGCCATATAGGCTATACTTTTAAAATATTCTAACTTTATAAATTAATTTGACCTTATTCTCGAAATTTCGATGTTATTCTCGAAACATTTTGACTTTGTTCTCAAAACATTTACATTTTATTCTTGTAATTTTGACTTTATTCTCAAAATATTATGACTTTATACTCATATTTCTCATAGATTTTTTTTTTTTATTTTAAACGTGGCACTAAAACGCTGTCTTAATATAGAATGCTAGAATAATAAATTTATATTTTTTGTTAATTTTTATTTATTCATTAAAGAATTCAACAAATTTATTCAACAAAAATACAACATTAGAGAACAAAAACAAGTGGGGGACTAGAGAGAAAAAATGCATTTATTTAATTAAAATCATTCTGTAATGTGGAATGTTTATAGAGCTTGTTTTAGTGGAGATTTTATTTTTTCAATTTTTAGTTAAGATAATAGTAAGCAGATGGGTTTAAAGTTAAGTTATCTTATGAATGTGATACTTGCCCATCCTACAAATAAACTTTAAGACATCATGTAGCTCCTTATTGCCAGAAACATCACAGTGAAAAAGAACCTTAATGACAGAGATATTACACATCTGGAAAAACTAAAGAAATTTACTAAAAAAAAAAACAAACAAAAAAAAAAAAAAAAAAAACAAAACAAAACAAAAAAAATACAATGTTCTTTTGGAGTAAATATGACATTATCATTTTTTGGTGAAAAATGCCTTTTTATAGACCCTAGTTTTTTCTTAATGCATGTTTCTGGTCTCATTGCACATCTTATTCCAAAAAAAGAAAAAATAAAATAAATTGTGTGGCTTTTGACATCCCTTACACCCTATAGCATAAAGGCAGTGACTGTTACACAGGCAAGCAGCACTTATATTTTCTTCAGAAAATGTAAAATTTTAGTTTTTAAATGGTAATCTGACTTGATTTATGTCGTATGCCAAAGTAATGAGAAGTGAACTCGCATTGCCCTCACACAAATTCTGCTTTTACCCTTCTGTGCACCGCGCATCTCTGCAAGCCTTCTCTTTTCTTTTCCAAAAAGCGCTGTTGATTTTACATTAATATTAAAGCAGTTGCAGCGACTTTAAAGGATATCTAAACCGAAGAGCCAATTACCGTCACCGTATTGCTTGAGAAAACCTGTCATCTGACTTATCTCTACAATAAGTACAGTCATATTGCCCTGATTTTATGGCAAAGGCCGTAATGTGTCCGTAACCACACCGAGGCACTGACGAATACATTAATCTCCACTCTCATGCATTTCGTTTCACTGCTGACATAGCTATTTACTGACAGTTAGTGGTATTACGGCATTAATAATGGAAAAGATGCCATCCACCACACCACCATGAAAAGGCTAATGGCAGCAAACTGCATATTTGGAGTTTTTCATCTTTAATGTAATGCCACAGCGCGAGACACGAGAATCAAAAAGAATTTATGTGCATGAAATTAAATTTATTAGCTGCTAATGGAGGATCTCTTTTGAAAACACAACTGAAGATAAAAGAAACTTTTTATCTAACACATAATTTACTGTAGGACATTTCTTGAGAATACATGGTAAAACCCCTATTTTTACATTGCAAAAAAGCAATTATATTTCATACTGGACTTTTTGAGACACAAATACTAAGTCATTGTAAATCTATGCACAAACACATTAAATCAACAGTGTTCCACCATATTTTATATAACAGTATTGAACAATGTTGTTGATTGATGGCTTTAAGAGCCCAACTTGCATTGCAGCATGAGTGGTTTATGTGGTTACTGTTATAGGATTTTTGTTTTGCTTTTTGCTGACTTCATTTCTTGTCTTTATGTTGTTGCTGATTGTGTTGTCAGCTGCAGCATTTTGTTGTGTCATGAGCAAAACTTTATGGCATTTGTTGTTTGTCACTCTTAAATTATTGAGGTTTGTGTTAAGGTTAGGGTTTATGTTTGTCTAATACAACTATGGCATGTATTATCTTTTTGTTATACAATCTTTAAACAATACATAAAAACTGAATGATAACATTTAACATTGCTAATTTGTAACATGAACAAAAACAATAATAAACATGAATAAAAACAAAAATAATTGCAAATATAACAGTATTGTTAAAAAAAAAAAAAAAAGATATATATATATATATATATATATATATATATATAAAATATATTTGAATTATTTTAATAATAAATAATTTTCTTTAATTATATTTTTAGTTTAAAATGTTTTATTTTAAAATCTATTATTGTTATAATATTCTTTAAGAAATAATTAAATTATTTAGCTGTTTGTTTTTTTATTTTTATTTTTTAGAAAGTACATAGATCAAACATTTTCATTTTCACTCATTGTCAGAATACTTGGTTCTGTGAATGACTTCACACATTAAAATAAATAAATAAATAAATTTTAAATATATTTTAATTATTTTAATAATAACTAATTGTATTCAACTACATTTAGTTTAAAATATTGTATTTTAGTATATTATTATTATTATTATTATTATTATATTCTTTGAGAAATAATTACATTATTTTGCTGTGCTTTCTTTTTAGAAAGTGCATAGACCAAACTTTTTGTTTTGACTTTCATTGTCAGAATGCTTGATTCTTTGAATGAACTTACACAGTAAAAAAATAAAAATCTAATTTTTTAAATATATTTATTTTAATTATTTTAATAATAGAATATATAATATATTATATGATATGTAATATAATAAATTTCTTTAATTATATTTATAGTTTAAAATATTTTATTTTACAATATATTATATTATTGTTAAAGAAATAATTAAATTATCTATTTATTTATTTATTTTTTTTTTAAGTACATAGATCAAACTTTTTCTATTGACTACCGTTGTCAAAATACTTGGTTCTTTTGATGAACTTACACAGTAAATGCAAATATTGTTGGCATTCTTAAGAATATTTGTTTTGAGGGCATATTGGAAACCAGTATGTAAATAAATACAGATTAAAAAAATATTTTTGCTTTCTATTGAATGTTGAATAGACAGAGCATACATGTAACTTTGGTCTTTATTTTTGGATAAAACATTGAGGCTTGATTCTGATCATTATTTTTAATCAGTTACTCATCCTGTAGAAATACAAGTAATGGAAATATCATTATTGTTGACTCTAAATACCTCCCGTTGCTCAAGAGAAGAGAATAGAGTGCTACAAAATGCCCTCTCAGCTCGCTCTCACAGTTAATGCTGCGCTGGTGCTTCTCATGCCAAGCAAGAGGAATAAACAGCAGAAAGCAGACAAGAGAAAATGCAGACAGGACCACAAAGGGCAGAGCCTCTCAAGCCAATTAAATGAGAGAGAATGGCACACAGACAGGAAATTTCCTCTGACCTCCCTGCCTTGCTCTGAAAGGTTACAGGGATGCAAATGTAGCCTCTGCGGAGAATATTGATAATCACGCTTTGCCTTTTGTTAGTCTGTGTGGTTTTAGCAATGGGCCCAGGAGAGATGGGACTTTAAGATGTCATTTCTTGAATGCATTTCAGGTAATTAGTGATTTTGCGGAAGCATCTGAAGGTTTGCATGCTTTGCATTTGTAGGAAATAGCAATATCTCCTAGTTTCTCTTAATGTTGGAAAAGGACCTCAGGTTTTTTGCCTTGAGAAAAATACACCAGTAATCTCAGCATTGTCTCAAAATGTCTCAGTCAAAATGAACTCACTTTAATCAAATTCTCCCTAAATCAAATTAGTTTTAAGCTCTATGCTGAACCTGAGCAGTAAAACTTTGCTTTGAGAGCAAACAAACATGCATCCACACATCCAGTTGTCGCGATCAATTCCCTCAAGAGTCCTGTGATAATGTATGCAAGTCAATATATTTAAATAAGTCATCTGCATAAAGACAAAAGCCATTTGAAAGAGCATAATTTTCATTGATCAAGCTCCCTTTAGATCAGTATGTTGTCAGTTTTCACTAAATAGCTTTAACAAGCATCTAAAAGAGTCTTGAGCGAAATCAAAAGACTGCTTAGTGGGAATCTAGATGAAAACGAATGTGCATTTATCAGAGCTCACTGTAGCTCTTTTTGCATTGGATATGTGAAATGAAAGAAGGCAATTATAACTTTGCTTTGTATGATGTTGACATAATGCAGAGTTTAATTCAGATGTGCCTCAGATGAACAGTTCATATATATGTGTGTGTGTGTGTGGACTGTGTTAGATTTGTGATGTTTGCATGGTGACTGAGCACAAAAGAGAAGTCAGAGGTCACAGATTTGAGCCATTCACCAGGAAACCATGGCAACGGTCACAGCGTAGCAGCTGTCAGGTAATGACATTCACTGACTGGTGTGTGTCTTTGTGTAGAGGGGGAGGGTGCTGTCTTTACACAAATCATTCATCAACTGGAGAGTGACATATGCCTTTTTAAGTGGCAAACCATTACTGTATACAAAGCACCCAAATCTCTCCATATGCATCACACTGATGCATCTTCACAAATTTACCATTGTACCGTAGTTTTCACTTCAATTTTCACTTTACTCAATTATTGTTACTGTAATAAAACAGTAGTTTGGTTTAAACAACCACTGTCATTAAAATAGACTAAAACTAAAAAGGTACAAAGCTGTCATTGGGTGGTACCTTAAGATACAAAGGCTAAAAGGTACATTTTCATTCCTTATTTACCCCTAAATTACAAATATTAGTGCAATTAAAAGTGCATATTAGTATGTTTTGAAAGGACGCTGCCACAGTAATTTGCACAGCTTTGTACTTTTTTCTGAGAGTTTACAGACAAATTCTGAAAGATGTAATTATATGCAAGTTATAATAATTTTAAAGTAGCAACAATAAGTGTGGTGATTTGGTGAAATTATTGGCATTATGAAATTAGTTATAGAAACTAAAATAAAAAATGTGACCCTGGACCGTTTTAAGTAGGACGAGTATATTTGTAGCAATAGCCAGACATACATTTATGGGTAAAAATTATTAGTTTTTCTTTTATACCAAAAATCATTAGGATATTAAATGAAGATCATGTTCCATGAAGATATTTTGTGAATTTCCTACCGTAAATATATCAGAACTTAATTTTTCATTAGTAATATGCATTGCTAAGAACTTCATTTGGACAACTTTAAAGGTGATTTTTCTCAATATTTTGATTTTTTTAAACCCTCAGATTCCAGATTTTCAAATAGTTGTATCTCAGGCAAATATTGTCCTGTCTTAACTGATGATGCATAAATCTCAAATTAAAAAAATTGACCTTTATGACTGGTTTTGTGGTCTAGAGTTGATATCATTCAATTAAAAGTATGTTTTCTAAATAACATTATTAGATAAAATAAATTGTGCAACAAAGAACCAAGTGCATAATATTCACTGTGCATTAACTTTTGCAATCCGATTTTATTTATGACTCAATTATGCACTATACAGCATTTTGTTTTTATAGAGAGCCTGTAAACTTGAGTCACCATGGATGCATCCAGCATTTAATTGCCTAAATTAACTGTGAGTGGTAGAAATATGCAGTGGTGGCCAAAATTATTAGAAAACTAATATTTTCGCCAACTAAAAAATGTTTTTAAGTCAGTTATTTTCTATTTTTTGCTGTAGTGTGTCAGTAGGAAATATCAGTTTACATTTCCAAACATTCATTTTGCCATTAATTGTAATAATCCAGAAGGAGATTTTTGTTTGCACAAGGAATCTGACAACAGCCAGTGCTACACACGGAGATCTGATCTCATCACCATCCATTCTGTCTGGAATGACATGAAGAGACAGAACTGAACCAGACTAAATCCTCTCCAAGATGGTTCAAGAGTCCTACCTGCAAAGCTACCTAAAAAACTATGCACAAGTGCACCTAGGGCAAAAACTGCTTTAAACACAAATGATGGTCAGCTAGCAATTGTTGGTTTACAGAAGTTTACATTCCCAGATTTTTTATGGTATGTTTTTGGTTAGAAAACCAGGAAAACCAGGAAAGTTTTCTTAACATTCCTAGAACGTTAGTTTTTAGTTTGTAGAACATTATTCTAACATTCTTCAAACGTTCCTAGAATGTTAGTTTTTGGTTCTGTTAGGTAAACGTTCTTAGAACATTAATATATTGGGGAATGGAACATTTTAAATTACGTTCTTAGAACATTAATATATAATGATAGACTGAAACATTCTAAAAACATTTTGAATAATGTTCTAAGACCCAAACAAGAATGTTAATACAACGTCTAAAAAACTGGACGTTTTGAACGTTCTAAGAACCTTCAGCAATAACATTTTTGTAACTTACTGGGAACGTTAGGGAAACGTTCTTAGAACATTAATATAATGGGGAATGGAACATTCTAATAATGTTTTAAATTATGTTCTTAAAACATTGATATAACAAGAGACTGAAACATTCTAAAAACGTTTTGAATAACGTTCTTAGAACCAAACAAGAACGGTAATACAGCGTCTAAAAAAAAGGAAGTTTTGAACGTTCTAAGAACCTTCAGCAATAGCATTTTTGTAACTTACTGGGAACGTTAGGGAAACTTTCTTAGAACATTAATATAATGGGGAATAGAACGATCTAATACTGTTTTAAATTATGTTTTTAGAACATTAATATAATGAGACTGAAACATTCTAAAAACGTTTTGAATAACATTCTTAGAACCAAACAAGAACGTTAATACAACGTCTAAAAAACTGGACGTTTTGAACATTCTAAGAAACTTCAGCAATAACATTTTTGTGACTTACTGGGAACGTTAGGGAAATGTTCTTAGAACATTAATATAATGGGGAATGGAACATTCTAAAAACGTTCTTAGAACCAAACGAACGTTAATATAATGTCTAAAAAACTGGACGTTTTGAACGTTCTAAGAAACTTCAGCAATAACATTTTTGTAACTTACTGGGAACGTTAGGGAAATGTTCTTAGAACATTAATATAATGGGGAATGGAACATTCTAATAATGTTTTAAATTATGTTCTTAGAACATTAATATAACGAGACTGAAACATTCTAAAAACGTTTTGAATAACGTTCTTAGAACCAAACAAGAACGTTAATACAACGTCTAAAAAACTGGTTTTGAACGTTCTGAGAACAATAAAAATAATGTTTTCATAACTTAATGGGAACGTTACAGGAACGTTTTTATAACGTAAAAGCTGGGTTTTAAGCCTTAAGCTGGGTTATTCTTTTCTAGATCCGATTATTCTACCTTTGAAGTCAGTTTGCTGATGAGGGAGCAAAACTGCTGTCTGTAAGTCTCTGACTGACCGAACAGACACAGGCTTCAGCCAAAAGGAGAAAGATTGTCTGTTCATCCATTTACCCAGCAGCTCAGGCCACGCACACACGTCTGCTCTGACTCTAGACAGTCTTTATCGTGAGCGCTCAGCTCCCTCAGTTCATGCGAGGCTACTGATAACAGGTTTCTCCAATCAATACACAACATGCCCCTGCAGACCATCTCAGGCACTGTTTTCATCAGCGCTATGATTCTGTGAAATAACTTCTTTTTTTAATTATGTCTTTACCCTTAGGCTTCGGTGGAAATCATAACTTGTCCAGTCTGAGGTCAACAAAGCCAGAGAATCCAAAAGCTACACTTGTCCACAAGTGGATGGAGCTATTAAATTTGTGTTGAGGTCTACAGGTACTTTGTTATCAAGGCACAGACGTTTAACAAAAGGTAATGCCACTTTTTTAAAATAATGTTTTATATCTATTTATATGTGCATGTATTTTACTTATCTATATATTATAAAATGAAATAAAAGATGGGTGAGAATAGTCTTGCTGTCAGTTGGTTGTTGACTAGAGAAGCGTCGAGATCACATGTTCCGTGTCTGATCTCAGTCTCCTGACCTTCATGTGGCTTCAGCCAAACACATTCCAAGAATCATGCAAAAGATGACAGTAACAGCACAATGTGAGGTCTTTTCAGTTAAGAGGTTGTTTCAATAACATCTGGTTTGTCCTCACATCATGCTGCTGTTAGGGGGAAACACAGCATACCATGTGTCATGTGACTTTGATTTTATACACACTCAGCTGCAAATGTAGCTAGTTATTTTTAAGCACGTTATTTATAATATAAGTAATTTTACTTAAATTCATTACTTCAGGCTCATGTGCCCTCTAGAAGTTTGCGTTCTGCAAGTGAACAGCGCATTGTTGTGCCATCCCAAAGAGGCAACGTGCGTTAGACTGAGACTTGTTATTGCTCTTTTGTTGATTTTGATTGCTTTCATTGTCCACGTTTGTAAGTCACTTTGGATAAAAGCGTCAGCTAAATGACTAAACGTCAGTGTTTGTGTGTGTATGTACAGTATGTATATATATGATGTTCTGAAATGAGGTTTTTTTTTTATTCAAATGTAAATTCATATCCCAGGCACATTTTCTTGGTTAAATCGACATTACTTACACTAAGAATTTTTTTTATATTAGATTACATAAAAAAAACAACACTTGCTTTATTCTTTCTACTTCTTTTTTATTTCTTATATAATAAAAAAAAAAACTTGCTACATGTACTGCATTAGGCTGACTGAGACTTGTCATAGCACTTGCTCTTTTGTTGATTTTTAATTGCTTCCTCATTTGTAAGTCGACTAAAACGACTAAACGTACAATACTGTGCAAAAGTCTTAGGCCACTAGTATTTTCATCAGCTAAAAATGGTTCAAAGTCAGTTGAAGTCAGTCTTGATATCAGTTTACATTTCTAAACATTCATTTTGCCATTAATGGTAATAATCCAGTGAGATTTTTGTGTGGAGCACAGGCTGTTGTCAGACTCCTTGTGCAAACAGAGATGTGATTTCTCCATCATTCAGTCCAGTCTGTCTTAAGAAACAGAAAAAACGGAGACAGACTAAATCCAGAAGAACTGTGGCAACATCTCCAAGATGCTTTAAGAGACCTATACCTACAAAGCTACAGTACTGTTAAAATTTTTAGGCAATTAGGCACATAAAATGAGGACGCTGTCAAAAACGTTGTCATAAATAGATTTTCTTTATCAATGAACTTCTATTAACTTAAATAAATAAGCATTTGATGTGACCATCCTTTGCGTTTAAAGCAGCTTTTGCCCTATGTGCACTTGTGCAGAGTTTTTCAGGTAGCTTTGCAGGTAGGTTATTTGAAACATCTTGGAGATGTTGCCACAGTTCTTCTGGATTTAGTCTGTCTCAATTTTTCTGTTTCTTCATGTCATTCCAGAGACAGACTGGATGATGGTGAGATCAGATCTCAGTGTGGAGCACTGGCTTGTGCAAACAAAAATCTCACTAGATTATTACAATTAATGGCAAACAGAATGCTTGGAAATGTTAACCGATATTTTTTACTGACACACTACAGCAAAAGAAATAACTTACTTTAAACCATTTTTTAGCTGGTAATAATACTAGTGGCCTAAGACTTTTGCACAGTACTGTATGTGTGTGTGTGTGTATTTATATGTATATATATATATATATATATATATATATATATATATAGATTACTTTAAATTTACTTAAATTTAAATTTCAGGCCATTTCAAGTCTTATTTCAACATAACGAAGTGGCTATATCTAAGTGTGCAAGTTGTTTGCTGACTTTTTTAAATGAGTGTTCCTATTAATGGCATTATATTACAATTACATTGCACGAACACGAGATGGAATTTATCACATTAACCAATCACAGCTGAACATAACCAGTCATATCCAATCATATATTGCGATGGAGGCATTGCCTCCTCTTACATGACTTTCCCCCATTCATTCTCAGTTACACCCCACCAAACTCACCGCACGCTTTAGGGGGTCTGTTAAAACTGCCTTAACCCTGATATAAATATATATGTATTATAGACACAATTTTTATTTATTTATTTATTTATTTATTTTTATCATTTTGTCATTTGCATGGAAAGCATGTTTTTGCTTCAAGTTATTTTTTTACTTTTTTATATTACATTCTGCACTCTGGTCACTTAATTATAGTTTTCATTAAGTCATTACTATACATTGCATAGTGGTTTACAGATTAATAATTTATGCATTCAGTTAAGAGCATGAAAATAAAAATGAATTTAAGTTTAAAATTTAATTTTAAAATATAATTTAATGTAATTTCCTACCCTATTGATTATATGCTCCTTTAAAATTATATACACCCTTTTTACACCCATCAAATCTAAACATTTGAGGTATTATGAGAGAGAACGATTTCTACTATATGTTTGCTTTATGTTTTACCCCAACTGCCTATACACTCTTAAAAATAAAGGTGCTTCATGATGCCAGAATCTTTTTTGTCTAAATGGTTCCTTTAACATCTGAAGAACCTTTCTGTTTCACAAAAAGAAATTTATTCAGATTATAAAACGGTAAGAAAGAGATGGTTCTTTAAAGAACCTTGGACTAAAATGGTTCTTCTATGGCATCGATGTAAAGAACCTTTTATATCACCTATATTTTCATAAGAGTGTAATGTTCAGCTCGTAGCTTCTGGTTTGCTTTTCATGTGCTTCTGCGTATGTGTGTGTGTGTATGTTTTTTTTTTTTTAGCTAAATCTCTCAAGTATATCCTCCAGTTAACCAGATAACCTCTGTTCCTAGAGTGTCTCAGCCATGGAATTCTATTAAGATTTCAGATTAGGGAGAATTGTGATGGTGAACATGGATGAAATCCTTTTGGGACAGTGAAGAGCCTCAAAATCCATGACCTCCAGAAATGATAGAGAAGGATAGATGGCTTTGTCATAGAGGATTCAGAACTCTTTGGTTGTGTAGATTGAAACTGCAGTGTACACGTGAATGTACGGTTTAAAACCAGGCAGAAAAACATAGCAGTTGTAGTAGTTGACAGTGCAAGAATGTGGAGGAAGTGTCTTTCTATCACGACATATAACGGAGTTGTAATTCTGCCGCTCGTATAAACTTTCTGCTTGCGCTGTTCAAAACAAAAGCTACTAATATTGATTCCTTTAAAAGCTTAAAATTAGTCTGGGAATATTTTTAATGGGTACATGTGGTTTAAAGCTTCTGCTGATAGCAAGATTTTCTTTGAACGAGTCATCAAGGTGCAGTACTTCCTTTTAGTGCATCCATACGGATTTTCAAGTTGCGCTTAGTTATTAAGCCCACCTCCATAAACGTTATTTCTTTTTCATCCACAAGTGACCAAAAATAAAGCCTAAAGCAAAGATTTGTTTTGGCCCTTTCTCAGTTAATAACACTGGGTCATTTTTAATTCTTCGTTAAAGGATTGTCTTGTTCAGTGTTTCATTTTTTTAAGGCTTTGCTCTCAGTAATTAATCCCAGTTAGTTAGGTTTCAAAATTATCATGTTATAAATTTAAAAGCTTAGAAACCTTAATTGCACAAGCCATCCCTGGTCGAAATTTTATTTGTTTGTCATCCAAGATGTCCATGTCTTTCTTTAATCGGTTGAAAAGAAATTAAGGTTTTTGAGGAAAACATTCCAGGATTTTTCTCTATATAGTGGACTTCAATGGGGATCAATGGTTGATCGGTTGAAGGTCCAAAATGCAGTTTCAGTGCAAATTGCTCTACATGATCCAGGCCGAGGAAAAAGGGTCTTATCTATTGAAACGATCAGTTATTTTCTTAAAAAAGTACAAATATATATACTTTTTAACCACAAACGCTTGTCTTGCACAAGCTTGACTTCATGCATTACATAGTCATGTTGGAAATGTAATGCGTGACATAGGTGGAAGTATCAACCTGGTGTTTACAAAGAGAACGTGCAAACAAAGTCAAACGAATTTTACAGAAACACAGTAAAACAACGATGTCAGACAATTGTGAAGGAGAAGAAAATTAGTTGTTCGTCCTACCAAACCTATTTGAACCGGAGTACAAAGACGAAGTTATCCGCCTTGTTATCCAAGATGTTCATGTCTTTCTTTCTTCAGTCATAAAGAACTTATGTTTACTTGAGGAAAAAAAATCAGGAATGTTCTTCATATGGTGGCCTTCTATGGTGCCTTTGAGTTTAAACTTCCAAAATGCAGTTAAAATGCAGCTTTAATGGACACTAAATGATCCCAACCAAGGAAGAAGCGTCTTATCCTGCGAAACTATATATATATATATATATATATATATATATATATATATATATGTATATGTATATATATGTATATGTATATATATATTTTTTTTATTACAATTTCTATACTTTTTAACCTCTAATGCATGGCTTGTCTAGCTCTGCCTGCATTCCAGGTCAGTATATTTAGGGTATGTTGAAAAACTCCCATCTTATTTTCTCCTCCAACTACACAATCGTCCTACATCGCTGCAAAAGTACCAACCCAGTGTTTACAAAGCAAATGGGCAAAGTCAAACAATCAAAAAAAGGTAAAACAACGATGTCTGGTGATTTTGAAGTTGGAGGAAAAAATTAGTTTTTTGCCCTAGCCTACATTTTTGAACCAGAGTACACAGACGAAGAACTAACTGCTCATGACCTTTCCAATGTGATTACCAGGGTTGCCAGGTTTTCACAGCAAAATCCGCCCAAGTCACCCAGTAAAAATCGTGTTCTAGGGGTAAAATACACGTTTATTGGCAGGGTTCCCCTGGTGCAGTTTGCATTCCAGGGGCTAAAAATAACATTATTGGGGTCTCTTCAACCCACGGACATGAAAAACAACCCGCGACAACAATGTTAAAGTAGCCTGATTCCAGGGGGAAATCCGCAGACTTTGCAACACGTGATTATGTATTGTGTGAAGTCGTGGACGTGCATCGCAGAGCTAGTGCTAGACAAATATTTGTGGTTAAGAAGTATGCGTATTTGTATTTATTGTTTTTTTGATTGTTTGTTTTTGATTGTTTCCCTCTAATTCCTTGGCTGGGATCGTGTAGAGCCCTTTGAACCTGCACTGAAACTGCAGTTTGTAACTTAAACCCGTTGATCCCCATTGAAGTCCACTATATGGAGAAAAATCCTGGAATGGTTTCCTCAAAAACCTTAATTTCTTTTCAACTGAAGGAAGAAAGACATGGACATCTTGGATGACATGAGGGTGAGTAAATTATCAGGTTTTCTTTTTTTATTCTGGAAGTGAACTAATCCTTTAATTCCTGTCTTCTTGTTGCTTTTACTTCTTATGTCTTAATTACTAACGTAATTGCTTCCCATTGTACTTTTGCTTGAAAAAGTGGCCCCTAAAAGATGTTAACTCCAGTCACTTTGGTGCATGTGACAACATTATGACATACTGGTTTGAGAAAGTTTGTAGACATCAAGATGAATGACACATCCCATTTGAAAGCTTTGACTTTTACATGCCAAGTTTTTTCACATTTAAGCCATTTGTTATTGCCAATGTCACCTGTGGTTTTCTGTTCCATTGCAGATGAATATAGTTGTGAATGACAGGTGGTTGGAGGACAATGGTGGGTCAATGGCATCCATTGCTGTTTGTACCCCAACATTATGTTCCAAAGAAGAATTCCAATGCAGGTTTGTTGTAACATTCCATTGACCATTTTATCTCAATTACTGAGAGTTTACAGTGCATTTTGCAGATGTAACCTACTGAGATAACCAACCCTAAGTGCCCTACCGAAGGGCAAAACAGCGATTGGGCAGGAAATGGTTCATAGCCGCCCCTGAGTGTTCTTCTAGCCTGCAGCGTTTGAGTCAGATGCCAAACCGCAAGACCGCCATCATTCCAGAGCACGTGGCCTATACTGCTCATTTCAATGCAGACAAAGGAAGAAATGAGCTAAATCATATAGCTGAGCCTCGCCGCTCACCAGGAATCGCTCTAGGAAGACGTCGCTGTGCTCATTTGCAGTAATTAGACCCATCCTGAGATAGTTCATCAGGGATCGTCTCTCACCCAATCAGCTAGACGTCGACATCCTCCTCCACCTGTCTGGACCGCGGGAGCTCTCCGGGTAGCTGTCAAAACCGACGTTTCACACACTATGCGAGCTGCACTACCGTGCCCTCGTTTGGTATCATACCTTCTTCAACGATGGGGGCGGTAGTTCTCTCCGCCTCGGGGCCCATATCATCTCTGTCACGGGGCCTGTACCTTCCCCCACGGTGGAGCTCATGCAGTATTGATGGAGCAGTAGTGCTTTACGGGGACACTGTAATTACGTCCCTTCATAAGGCCAATTTTGGCTGGGTGGGCTCATAACCTTTCTTGGCTGTATGTGCATCAGGGGGCCCATGAGACAGAGTTCATTAGGGCCTGACACCGCACTAGACGGGGAGTAATGGGCCGAGGCGAAGCGTGCTGTTTATCTTAGGCCATAGAGGCTAATGACGGGGCGGACTGTGTGTGTGTGCGCGCTATTGAGCCGGCCTTGGGGGTGGAGAGATTCCATTAATAGGCAAAAGGCGTGGGACACCACTTTCATTATTAGAGCTTTTGAAGCTGGCTGATTGCTCACAGCTCTGCATACAGCTGGGGGCTTATTTATTTATTTATGCCCCATCCTGACAGAGGCGACAGTGCTGCTCCTCCAAAAACGTGCTTTGAGGGCAGTCATAAACAAATATCGTATATGACATGAAGGTGACATAAATGCTAATGAAACTTTATATGGCCCAACTGTCGTTCCCTAGATATACTGTAATTCGTTTTACCACCAAGAATAGTGGAAGCAAATGTGGATATAACAATACACGACTAGACTTCCTGAAGAAGTTCCAATGCTTTTATAGCAGAAGAGGAGGAGTAGTGTTAACATTTTACAGTAGGCACGTTTAGAGTTTTGTGTAAAACTTGTGTAAAACTTGTGTAAAAGCTAAAGACGCCTCAGGGTAAAAGGTGCTTTTGATATTATTTTCCTTTAAACCAATAGATGGCAGAAAACCTGCCGTAGCACTTTCCAAAACATCTACTTTTCAGGATGCACGTGCAAATTTGCCTGATCTTTGATGCGATCATGGGCAGCAGCGCAAAGTTGATTCTGTGCTTGCTTGATCTAATATTTGGTGTTTTAAAAAATGTTGTAGATTTAGTAGCAAATGAGAATTGCTAAAATGTTTGAATATATCTTTAGACAAAGACCTACTTAATGATTTTCAGTTTTGTTTAAGATAATTAAAGCAGCCGTTTTTAAATAATGAAAGAATATGTAAAAGTATGGTATTAGGGGTAAAAAGCATCCCTGCTGTTGGGGCTAAAAGGCACAATAATTAACACGATTATTAATAGAAGGATGTTGACATGACATTATTAGATTTAGATAGTAAATATCATATATTATGTTGGATGTCCATACTAGAGATAATCATCATATTTAGAATGAAACTATCATTTTTAAAAACATGATATTAATCATATCATGTAATACAATATCATTTGATGTTACTACTGTAAATCTATATTAAATTATTATGGGATCTCCTTCAGTGCTTGCAGAATCTTTACATTTTAAAATTATTTTGTTTCTGTATTTTGAAAAAAAAAAAAAAAGTATTCTTTTATTTATCAAAATAAAAGTTTGCTAAAGTGATTGTTTTGAACAAGTATTAACTTAGACATTATTTAAAAAACATTATTTTAGCTAAAGTATTTGTATCAGTACTCTTGTATCATTTACCCCATGCTGCCACCTCATACATTTATAAGATTTTTAAATAAAATAAATGACTTGTATGATTTATTTTCACACAAAATCTGTTGCTCCATAAATGTTCAATACAAAAGTATATTTTTCTGCAACATTTTTTTCTTAGGGTGTGTCTTTAGCCCCGTTGTACCCTATATTTTGTCAGTATTTTTTGATAGAATGTTCAAAAGAGCAGCATTTGCTTGAAATAGAAATCTTTTGTAGCATTATTAATGTCTTTACAGTCACTTCTGATCAGCTTATTGTATTCATGCTAAATAAAAGTATTAAATAATTTATATAAAATATATTACACTTACAGGATTAGTTCACTTTTGAAATAAATAAATTTTCTGATAATTTACTGATCCCCATTTAATCCAAGATGCTCGTTTCTTTCTTTCTTCAGTCGAAAAGAAATTAAGGTTTTTGAGGAATACATTCCAGGATTTTTCTCCATATAGTGGACAAAAAGGGGTTAAATTTTACCTTTTGGGGTAAAATAGCTTGTTGCTGGAGCAGTACCCTTAAAAGGACATCTTTGTACCTTTTTTACCCTTAATAGGTACATATTAGTACTCTAAGGTATTAATATGTACCTATTAGGGGTAAAAAAGGTACAAAGATGTCCTTTTGGGGGTATTGCTACAGCGACAAGCTGTTGTACCCCAAAAGGTACAATTTTA
The DNA here is from genome assembly GCF_022985175.1 of Labeo rohita. NCBI lineage: Eukaryota > Metazoa > Chordata > Actinopteri > Cypriniformes > Cyprinidae > Labeo > Labeo rohita. The sequence goes on along the minus strand of NC_066869.1, from coordinate 44,766,271 downwards.
AACCCCTATTTTTCTTTGTGTTCAATGGTGGGCAACGGGTTGAAGGTCCAAATTGCAGTTTCAATGTAGCTTCAAAGGGCTCTACACGATCCCAGCTGAGAAATAAGTGTCTTATCTAGTGAAACGACCGGTCATTTTCTAAAAAAAATTACAAATTTCTATACTTTTAACCGCAAATGCTCACCTTGAACTGGCTCGTCTTTGTGCATTATGTAGGTATAAGTACCAACCCAGTGTTTACAAAGCGAACATGCAAAGAAAGTCAAACGCCCTTTACAAAAAAATTTAAATGTTAGACGATTTTGAATTTGGAGGAGAAGATTTTTGGACCTTTAACCCACTGGCTTCCACTAAAGTCCACTATATGGAGAAAAATCCTGGAATGTGTTCCTCAAAAACCTTAATTTCTTTTCGACAGATGAAAGAAAGACATGAACATTTTGGATGACATGGGGGTGAGTAAATTATCAAGAAATTTTTATTCTGGAAGTGAACTAATCCTGTATGCTTTTTGGCTGGTGAGGAAAAAAATCATATTCCCCAGCTGAAAATCAAGATACAATAGAATTGCAAAAAACATACCATCCTTTTCCACCTCATCCATCATCATCATCAACAAAAAGGCCTTTGAAAGACAAAATGCCATTAAAACTCATTAAAGAGAACTTAATGACAATAATATATTCATAAATGAAAAGAAAAGCCATAGCAGAGCAAACAATTGGCCTCAATCAGTCAAGTGAAGCCACATCATCAAAATGTCAATGGCGTTGAATAACAAATGCACTGCAGCTGTTGCTTAGGACAGAGCGTAATGGTTTCCATAGACCAACGGGGGCACGGAAGCCCACGCAAATGTGTTGATCTGATGCACGGAGGCAAACGCAGCAAATGGAAGAGCGCTTGGACAATTAATAAACGCGGGTCTCAAATGGACTTCTGCTGATCGCCGAGGGACCAGCTGAGACCGAGTAGTGCAAGTAGCTCGTTTAGTCGATGCAAATTTTTCATGCTTTGCTCTCTGTTGCACTCCATGGGTGTGCACTAACATGCCGAGGAGGCTGTCAAAAACCTTGCTTTGATCACGCAGCAATGGGCCCCAACGGTAACATCACAGCAGAGCTGCAAAGCAGGCAGTTAGGGAAGAGGGTAATATTGCACTTAGCCAGGGACCGCTGTGCGTGCAGGCAAGTGTGTGTGTGTTCATTTGCCGGCCTAGCTGGCTGCAGGAGCTACAGCCAGATTGCTCGGCTGCGATAGGAAGATCTTAAAGTAGGTTAGATCCAACGTGCACATGTTCCCCTGGAAAATCCCTCTACAAAATGCACCATCAAAGCCCGATAATCTCAGTCAGGACCTCTGACCCTGTTCAAACAGCGACAAGCACGGTGGCAACACTGTTTCCTTTGTTCATCTAAACTCTGTTATGACCTCAGCAACAGCTGTAGTGTATAGATACAGCTTGAGGTCACATGTTAGTTTACTACTGTTGGATTTTGCTGTGCACAATCCTCTGATTCTGTTTCTAGACATCTAGAATGAGTGTACAAAATATATTCAAGCCCCATGCAGCACAAAAATGGAATACAATAAGTGAAAAATAACAACAAAGGAAAAATGTGATATGGAAGTGTCACAAAATATCAATGTTGTCTCGCTCTGTGTGCCGCACTCAATGTGACACTTTAACTCTGTGTCCCATGAAGGCAATTTCAAGGTTTTCTCGGAATCTTCCACAGCGTATTAGTAAAATATAAGCTTTGTTCCGAAACACAGTGTGCTGCCTCGCTGTCTACTGCCTACATAGGCAGCTACCTTCTAAGGCAGCATACTAATAGTCTTGGAAACTCAAGTGACTGATGTAAAATTGTCTGTATAAGCAGTAACTCCACACATACTTTATTTTTTATTCTTTTTATTTTGGCACACTGAATGCTGATACTGTGATTAGCATAAATGTAAATATAAACAATATATTTTTCAGGATTTTATTGGCAGTATATAAAATAAAGCCAGATTTTGAATATAGTGAAAAACGTTTTTGTTAAAATATATGTTGGCAATTACCACAGTATTATTTGTATTATTATTTGTTGTTGTTTTAGTAATATTCAAGCAAGTCCAACAGAATTTAGAAATAGATTAATTACCTTTTATGAAGCTACAGAATTTTTTTATTTCAACAAAATTGTTTATTCGGCGTCATAGAAAAGGCCAGAATCCACTATAAGACATGATGTTAGGAAATGTTGTATTGGTAAATATCGATATTATTTTTATTATTAATTTTATTTTTTAATTTTTTATATATCATTTTTTTTCAGTGAATTTTTGTTCTCTTAGTAAAAACACATTGTTGAAAACATACCTTGTTAAACTTGATGTCACTTTTACTTGATAAATATATCTGTAAATATCACAATATTATTATTTATTATTAATGTTATTTTATTATTATGTATTATTTATTTTAATTTAAATTTTTTAATGAATTTTATTAAACATTTCTTGTGTTTATATAATTTTTACTCAATAAATATATTGGTAAATATCACAATTTTATTTTTATTATTAATTTTATTGTATTATTATGTATTATTTTATTCTTATTAATTGTATTAAATATTTCTTGTGTTCTCTTAGTAAAAAACATTGTTGTAAACATGCCTTGTTAAACTTGATATAAATATATATATATATATATATATATATATATATATATATAATCACAAAATTATTTTTATTAAATTTTATTATTATGTATTATTTTATTTTTATTTTATTAATTTGATTAAATATTTATTGTGTTCTATTACTTGTGTCCTTGTTAAACTTGATACTGCTGTTACTTGATAATTATTGGTTAATATCACAATATTATTTTAATAAACATTTTATTTTATTATTATGTAGTATTTATTTTTTTATGGATTTTATTAAATATTTCTTCTTGTGTTCTATTAGAAAAAAAAAAAGCATTGTTGAAAACATGCCTTTGATATAACTTTTACCTGATAAACATGATTTTTGCTGTATTTTATTCATTGTATTTATTTTTAAGTAAGGCTGACTGATTTTAAACAAATGACTGAAATGACTTAAAAAATCCTTTGACTAAAAAAAAAAAAAAATCATGATATACAGTGAATATTCTCAAATGGCTAAAAATGTCTTTGTTTTTTCTCTCTTACTTTCTTGCTTTTTTCTTTCTTTTTTGTCCTTTTTGGAGCCCTTTATGCTGTCATTGTGTGGACAGGAGCAGTGTGACCATCCATCAGAATTTCTCATTTTGTGTCCCATGGAAGACAGAAATTTGTGCAGGTTTGAAACAACACAAGGGTGAGTAAATTGATTTGTGTGAACTGTTATTTAAATATAGCCACCTACATTAATATTATGTGAATATGTGCTGCTCTAAAGCTTGAACAAATATTTTGTGGTACTGCTTTATTTACTCTGATGGTTTTGGTGGTGTTCAAGTGAGTGCATCAGAATTTAGAATCGGAATTGCTTCAGCACTGTTCATGCCACGTCACATTGCGTCGGAAATGTCAGATCCCACTATAAGACAACAAGAGATTAAGTCAGCAAGAGTTTTTACAAATGTCAAAAGACTATCCACAATGCAATTTCCTTTTTAATGAGCTAGGAGAGGTTTCATTGCTCTTTGTCGTGATATAATTAAATTTGTGTTCGCTGCAGCCGTGCAGCTATCAGGTTTGACAAAATTAGAGAAAAAAACGTAATTCGCTCCCAATCCTATCCGAGCTATCGCTGTTGTTGAACACGTTAAATTGAAAACCTCAAATGTACCGGTGGCTGTCATGTGTGGCTATTCCCTCTAGCATGGCTAGGCTGGGACCTTATGATTGTCTTATGATTGCATCGGATCCTGACGGCTACGGGGAAAGTGGTGTCGGCAATAGGGGTGATTATTTCAGCTTGGACCAATGGGGAGCAGGTGAAGTGCTGGAGTAATTAATATCTGTCTTTTCAAGTCCGTATTGTGGCGCTTGGGGCCTGTGCTTGGAGAAATCAAGAGTGGGAGAGTATTTTCTTTGCCTGTGGGAGCCGTTACACTAATGCATGGAAATACAACACACATGCACATAGACAAACACTTTCACATTCTTCTCTGCTCTGTCGATTTCAATTTTAGGCCAAGAGCGCGTACCTAGCTAATTCCTTTAGCTTCCTTTCGCTCAGCATTCGATTTGAGTGGACTGTGCATTTTCTGTGGCACGCAACTTGACTTGTTCAGCCTAGAGCACCAAACGCTCATTATCAGAGTGCTAAAATGCTAACAGCCCATCTAAACTGCAAGTAAACGATGTGGCATGACATGACAAACATTGTAAAAGTTTTGTTGCATTGCTCAAGTGTAGAAGCCATCACTGCTCCAATGAGAGCAACGTTATGCAATGCTACACTAGTATTTTAGTATGAAATTTTAGTTTAAAAAAAGTGATGAAGCAGCTTTGAGCTTGCATTACTCGTTGTTGTACAACTAAAAAAGTTGGTAGAGAACTGTCACAAAGTTTTGTAACGCAAGGATTTGTGGGCAATATTAACCCAAAATCATGCATGGATGCACACTTTTCAAATCCATTGGAAATTGTATACCATCGAGGCACCTTTGGCACTCTTTTCATCATACTATGATTTGAGACACACTAATCCTAATCTCACATACTATTTAGGATGAATAATATGCAAATTGGGAGGTTGCAACGGCTTGAGGCTCTGCATACTGACAAACTTTCTATCACTCAGCTCTTCTCAGCCAGCCCAATCACGGCGTGTGTTTACTTAATTGGAAGGCACTGAAGGATGAAAAGACACTTCTGGTGGTGAACCAGGCACAGCATGTCAGAGAGACATACAAGCTGCAATATGACACTAAAGGAAAGCCAGAGCTGAATAAACTTTACTTGACCAGAAATAAGACTGTTTAACAGGTTAGTCAGCCAGTGGAATTGTAACCGTATTATATTAAAGGTTATCAAATCAAAGGTTTGTGTTAAAAAGATCAGTTGATGAAAAAGGTGTTATTTATTCAGCCTAATGTTGTTCTAAACCTTTCTTTCTTCCACAGAACACAAAAGGTTTTTTTGCCCGTGCAATTACAAGGACGCTCACGCGGGAGCTTTCAAGCTGTAAAAAGGATGCAAAAGCACCGTAAAGTATCATAAAAGTGGTTCAAATGACCCATGCAATATATCTAAAGCCTGCTGAAGCCATACAATTACTTTGTGTGATAAAAAGGCTGAAATTTATATTGCTATTCACTGAAAATTGTATTTGATCAGTAGCAGAAATGGCCAATTTTGAGTTGGATCTTTACAGTGAATCAGTTGATTTGATTCTCAAAATAGTTTTTCACAAAATGGATGGATTCAGTTCTCAATTTAAACTTACTGATTCTCTTGAGTTCAATTCACTTTTTAATGAATCAGATGATTCTATTCAGAAATTGATTTGTTTACAATTTGGACTGCAAACAAATCATTGAAAAGCTCCATCAATCAGATGATTCTATTCAGAAAAAAAAAAAACTGTTTGCAAATTGGACTGATCCAGTACAGGTTCAACTCACTGATTCTTTTGAGTTGGAACTTTTCACTGAGTCAAATGATCTGTTCAGAAAATGATTTGTTCATAAATTGGACTGATCCAGTACAGGTTCAACTCACTGATTCTTTCAAACTGGAGCTTTTCAGTGAATCACAAGATTCTATTCAGAAAATGATTTGTTTACAAATTGGCCTGATCTAGTACAGGTTCAGTTCTCTGAATCTTTCAAACTGGAGCTTTTCAATGAATCACAAGATTCTATTCAGAAAATGATTTGTTTACAAATTGGCCTGATCTAGTACAGGTTCAGTTCTCTGAATCTTTCGACATTGGAACTTTTCAATGAATCAGATGATACTGTTCAGAAAATGGTTTGTTCACAAATTGTACTGATTCAGTACAGGTTCAACTCACTGATTCTTCTGAGTTGGAACTTTTCAGTGAATCAGATAATTCTATTCAGAAAATGATTTGTTTACGAACTGGACTGATCCAATATGTTCAGTTCACTGATCCTTTTGAATTGGAACTTTTCAGTGAATCAGATGATTCTATTCAGAAAATGATTTGTTCACAAATTGGACTCATCCAGTACAGGTTCAACTCGCTGATTCTTTTGAATTGAAACTTTTCAATAAATCAGATGATTCTATTCAGAAAATGATTTGTTCACAAATTGGACTGGACTGCATGTCCCAAAAACATCATAACCAAATTTGATCCTAGCTCCATTGGTGACAATGGTTCTACGATCAACTTTGGCTTACAATGCTTTTGGGAAACGCAGCCCTGATCCAGTACAGGTTCAACTTCTTTTGAGTTGGAATGTTTCAATGAATCAGATGATTCTATTCAGAAAATAATTTGTTGACAAATTGGACTGATCTAGTACAGGTTCAACTCACTGATTCTGTTTTTAAACCAGAACTTTTCAAAAAATCAGATGATTGTATCCAGAAAATTATCTGTTTGCAAATTGGACTGTGACAGTGGGCAGTGCTTCATACATCACTACATTATTGGCAATAGAAAATTGACTTTTTGTCTGCAAAATTTCACTTGAATTTCACACGTGATCACATCTTTAGTCTGTTCATCACACAAACCTATTAATCCATCAGACTTGAAATATGGCACATGGACCACATTTATGATGCTTTTTGAGCTTGAAAGATTTGGTTAATAATAATTGTTAATATATGGCAAAAAGTGATTTGCACAGTAATAATTTCTTCTTCTGTGTTCCACAAAAGATCAAAAGTCCTTCATATTTAGAATGACATGAGGGTGAGTAAATGATGATAAAAAATCTTCATTTCTGGGTGCACTATCCCTTTAAATGCTTTTCAAAATGCCACAAACGTCATGCTTATTTTCGTTCCTTTTTAATATCCTCCCTCTTTTTTAATCAAACCCAGATTTGAGAGTATAGACTCATCACTTGTCACTATTAAAATGTTGATTTGGCTTTTGCTCGGCGTGATGCAGAGATGACTGCGTGATGATGTTTTTCCAGCAAAACAATAACAGCAATATGACCAGCCAGCTAACTGCGCTGATCTAATCAGTCTCACGATCTGTTTTCTTCCGGTGCTGTCGTTCAGAAGCGGACTCGGTTTACTCAAATAAGCTCCAAAACACCTCAGCTCAGATATTAATCCCTCCACATGTTCAAACAGAAGGAGGAAGAGAAGGAGGGAGGAGGACACAAAATGAGAGAGATAAAGGTAAACAGAGGAGGAGCAGATGAAGAAGAAAGAAAATGAGAGAATGATACACATCAGATGAGCCAGAGAGGGTGTTTATAGGCTGTGTACAAAACAAAACCTTTACAATAATAATTTAATAATTCTGCATTTTGCTGAGTTTTACCATTTCCATAAACTGCAGATCTTAATGATTTGTAAAAATCATTGCACCACATGTTTCTATGGTGTTAATGTGACAGGTGGTGACACCAAATGCATCAGCATGCATTTACTATTTTTCATTATATTATGTTATATTATATTATATTATACTTATACTTATTTTCTTAATAGTGCTTGCATGAAGGCTAAATTATACTTCATTATGTATCACTTCCACCAGAAATTGTCCCTGTACATAATAACATACATTATTCTCTGTGTGAATACTATATTGTGTGTTTTAGTAAGCACTTACACACACCGTAGAATGACTTAGAAAACAAGATGATGAGGGTATGTGAGAGATGAGCTGAGAGCGAGCAGCGTGTGCTGGAGCAGCTGGACTCACGAGTGCTTGTCACCTGAGCTGTATGTGTCGTCCCTCTCAGCCCCAGCAGCTCTAATTGATGATGCGGCGTCTCAGTCATGCTCTCCGGCCAATCTGCTGCCTCACAGATGGCTCTGTTTGGGCCACATGTGAGAGCCACTCACTCAATATTTGCTTCTAAAGAAGGTGCTGGCTTATTTTAATAACGCTCTGTGTTTGGTCGGCATGAATTAGATACACACGAGATGTACATACAGGTGGCATGCTTTGCCTGAGCCACTTTTCAGCACCCTGTTAGAATGGTTTGTGACATTCATATGTGACCATATGTGACCATGCTAAATAATCAGCCCTTGATTGAAATAATCACCACAGATTAATTGATCTTATAGACAAATAGATAACCTGTGAAAAGTAGATACACTGCAAGAACTTTGGACTGTTCCAGAACAGGTTCAACTCACTGATTCCTTTGAATTGAATCAGATGATTCTATTCAGAAAATGATTTGTTCGAAAATTGGACAAATCAGGTACTCCATTTCAACTCACTGATTCTTCAGCGTTAGGTCTTTTTTTACTGAATCAGATGATTCTATTCAGAAAATGATTTGTTCGTAAATTGGATTGATCTAGTACAGTACAGGTTCAACCTAACAATTCTTTTGAACTGAAACAATTTATTTGATTCACAAACTTATTTATTTGAACAAATCAGGTACTCCTGTTCAACTTACTAATTCTGTAAAGTTGGATCTTTTTTTAGTGAATCAAATGATTCAGAAAATGATTTGTTCACAAATTGGACTGATCCAGTACAGGTTCAACTCAATGATTCTTTTGAATTGAATCAGTTAATTTGATTCACTAAATGATTTGTTCGAAACCTGGGCAAATCAAGTACTCCAGTTCAACTTAATGATTCTTTAGCGTTAGGTCTTTTTTTACTGAATCAGATGATTCTATTCAGAAAATTATTTGTTCGTAAATTGGACTGATCCAGTGCAGTACAGGTCCAACCTTATGATCCTTTTGAAATGAAACAAACTGAAATAAACTTATTTGTTTAAAAATTGGACAAATCAAGTACTCCTGTTCAACTTACTAACTCTGTAAAGTTTTTTTTGTGAATCAAATGATTCAGAAAATGATTTGTTCACAAATTGGACTGATCCAGTACAGGTTCAACTCAATGATTCTTTTGAATTGAACCAGTTAATTTGATTCAGAAAATGTATTGTTGAAAATTGGACAAATCAGGTACTCCAGTTCAACTCAATGATTCTTGAGTGAAGTGAATCAGTTAATTTGATTCAAAAAATGTTTTGTTCTCACACTCACTGAGTCTATAGAGTTGGATCTTTTTTTAGTGAATTTGATTATTCTATTCAGAAAATGATTTGTTCACAAATTAATTTGATTCACAAATGATTTGTTCAAAAATCGAATAAATCAAGTACTCCAGTTCAATGAACTAATTCTTTAGAGCTGGACCTTTTTTTTTTAGTGAATCAGTTAATTTGATTCACAAAATGATTTGTTCAAAAATTGGACGAATCAAGTACTCCAGTTCAGCACACTGATTCTGTTAGATTTTTTTTTTTTTTTTTTTGGTAAATCAGATGATTCTTATCAGAAAATGATTGATCCAGTACAGTATTTAGTCTTCTTTTCCCTTGTTTTTTCCTCTTCTCACTAAATTTTTAGATTTATGCTTAAACCAAAAGAGAAGATAGCTAAGAAAATAAGAAAAAAGGAAAAATGTGAGAAAAATTAAGTAAAATAAGACAATAAAACATTTTGTGCAAAGTTGCATTAAATTGGTCTAGATAGAGAGACAGACAGACAGATGGGAAAATATAAGAAGTATTATGAAAAAAAAAATAAAGTTGAAAAAGATATATAAGCTGAAAGGTTGAAAAAATGGTTTATGAAAATTGATTTGCACTTTTTGCAGTTGATATTCTAGATGTTATGACCAAAGTCTATCATGTTATAAAGAAATTTTAAATCATCCCAAATGTGTGTGTGTGTGTGTGTGTGTATATATATATATATATATATATATATCACAATAAATAAATAAATAAATAAATAAATAAATGTTGCAAATGGCGTCTATGCCCGTTGATGCGTTTCTACCATTGCATTTTATTCATTTTGTATTTTTTCTTGTGTTTTCTTGTTTAAGTGTAAATATAACTAAATTTTGTTAGATTTATGCTTAAAAGAAAAATAGAGAATGAAACATACACTTTATTTAAAGGGACAGTTCACCCAAAAATGAAAATTTTGTTATCATTTACTCACCCTCAAGTTGTTCCAAACCTGTATGAATTTCTTTCTTCTGTTGAACATAAAAGAAGATATTTTCAAGAATGTGGCTAACCAAAGTATGGAAAAAATACTGTGAAAGTAAGTGGGGACCATCAGTTGTCTGGTTCCATACATTCTTGAGGGTGATGGTTTTGTTGGTGTAGGTTGGGTCATGTCATTACAAACAGGTGTCTGGATCAGAGCATGTTTGCTGTTGTGATGTCCTCATAAAAACCTGATTAATGGCTAGTAATCAAGTTAACACCTGCCTCCTACCTGCACAATATCCAGCCCATGGTGGAGGACTCAAAGCACGCAACGCTTCTAATTACATGGAAGAAGTCAAGTTGTGTTTATCAAATCGCACTTTTAAATGAACACTACAGTCGCCACACTCAATCAAACACGGGCAGATCTCAATAAAACTGACTATTACGAACAGATTCAGATTCACAGCATTACCCTTCTTCCCTCCGAATGCCCTCTCTCTCTCATTCGGCATGCACTGCAATAGTCTGATCGCATCTGATGTGCCTTTAATAGAGAATGATCTTAGCACAGTCAGACAGCAATCTCCGCTTAAGTAAACAGCATGTGAAAGGTATTACTTTGTGTCAGGAGAACCACTGAACCTGCGTTCACCTTGTGTTCTCTAGCTTGTCTGAATAAGGAAAAGGTTTGTGCGTTTTGTTTACCCTTCTAAACACAGAAATTATTTTACGAGATGTTGTAGACCAGCCTCGACGGAGCTGTAGACCTGTAACCTTTCAGATGGCAACAAAATACTTTAAGCTTTCTTCTAAACGGCTTTCTGTGTGTGCTGTAGGGTTTAGCAGTGGCCTTAATTTTCTCAGGGGGTGTTGTTTGGGGCAATAGCCTTCTTGTACAGTGATAAAGTTTCCTAAAAATCATAAGAAAGATTGTTGAGCTAGTCGAGCCCACAGGATCTGCTCTGGTCGATTGTTATTTCCCTAGTCGGCACACGGAAAAGCTAAATTTTTATATTTTCTGAAGCAAATGTGAGTGATTGCCTGTACTAAATTCTTGGCTGTAGGTGAACTAGTATGTGAACATTAGATACTTCAATTCAGAATTGCATACTTAATTTAATTAGATTTTGTTTCATTGTTTTTCTGATAAAAAAATTCAGAATGTCAGTTGTATATGAAAGATGCATTTACTTGAGATAAAAAAGATACATTTACTGTGCAACACTGCATAAGATATGAAGACTTGTTTTCATAGATTGTATCTAAATGTTGGATTTTGTCTTACTGTACATGCAGATTTTTAAACTTGGTTTTGACTTATCTTGAAAGTAAGTAGGAAAAAAATGCCAGCAAAGTAAAACAAAATGCTTTTTTGGTCACCAAAAACAGCTATTTTTTTTTCTAATTAATTGCTTTAGTTTTAATGATTCCTTTATATATTAACCGGAAAAAATATATATATATTTTTTTTGCAGTTTTAATTATTGAGCTATTTTAGTATTACATACTAGTGTTTGTAATATTTTTTTAAATTTGTATTTGTAATTTACTTTTTTAATTGTATGTTGTGCTTTTATCATTTTTACAGAGTTTTTTTTTTTTCTTCCCAATTTTGCTTTAATTACTATTTATTTCAGTTTTAGTAATTTCAGTACTTCAACTTATTTTAGTTGGTTGCCAAGTTGGTTTTAGTTTGTTTTTTGTTTAATATCTATATTTTATTTTTATTTTTGGTTGCTCTGACTTATTAAGTCCTTTTTTAAATGCAAGCCTGTGTGTTTTTTAAAGTGATTTTAAGTAATTTTTTTTAAGGCCCCCACTTACTTTCATAGTATCTTTGCACACTGTGGAAGCCAAAAGGGGTCCATAAACTATTTGATTACCCACATTCTTTAAAATATCTTATTTTATATTCAACAGCAGAAATAAATCCATTCAGGTTTGGAACAACATGAGGGTGAGTAGATGATGACAAAAATGTAATTTCTGGGTAAACAATCCCACATTTCTAATGACATTTTTCTTTTTTTTAAGCATAAATGTAACAAACTTTAGTTAGATTTACACTTAAAGCAAAACAAAACAAAACAAAAAAACATACATAAAAAAATAAAATAATAATAAATAAAAATGTAAAAAAATAAAAAATACAAATACAAAAATTAAAAATACAAAATGAATAAAATGTGGTGTCAGGAACACATCAACTCGCACAGACTCTATTTTCAACAATTATTTATTTATTTATTTATTTATTTATTGTGATTGTGAAAAAATTAAAATGAAAAATTTATTTATAACTTGATAGATTTTGGCTAGAATCTATTGACCTATAGTGTTACTGCAAACAGTGCAAATTAATTTTCATAAATCATTTTTTAGACATTTTTTCAGGTAATACAAAAATATTTTCTTTTCAGTGTTTTAGATTTTATTTTTCATAATATTTCTTATATTGTTCAATTTTTCTTTTGATAGTTTTTCTATCTATCTGTCTATCTATCTATCCATCTATCTTGCATTAAATATTTTTCTTATTTTACTTTATATTTCTTATATTTTTTTCTTATTAATATTTTTTACTTTTTTATTTATTTTTATATTTCTTATATTTTCCATTCTATCTATCTATCTATCTATCTATCTATCTATCTATCTATCTATCTATCTATCTATCTATCTATCTATCTATCTGTCTATCTATCTATCTATCTGTCTGTCTAATTTTTTAATTTGTCTTTTTATTTTTACAATTTACTTTTTTTTTAATTTATGGTGTGCTTTTATCATTTTTACAGTTTGTTTTATTTTGCTTAAATTAATATTTATTTCAGTTTTAGTAATTTCAGTACTTCAACTTATTTTGGTTGGTTGCCAAGTTTTTGAAGTTCAAGTTTTTGGCTGCTCTGGGCTTACTTATTAAGTCCTTTTTATTGCAAATGTTTTTCTTTTTTAATTATTTTTTTTTTTTTTTTTTTTCTGTTTTGTCATATAAAATTAGCAGCACAGCTGTCATCAACAAGCTACAGAGTTTGGAAATTTCTATTTGCTTTGCTTGCCAAATTTTAATACTTAGGGTTATAGATTTGAACAAACCCCTCTGAACAACAGCAAGCAGGCAAGACTAAATATATGAAACTATAATGATGAAGCATTGGACAATTAGGCTTTTTTGTATTCAGGCAGTACATGTTGGCTCGGCATACTTCCTGTTAGCTGCAGGATATGTAAAAACAGTCCTTCTAATCTGGGTTTGTGAGCGTCTACAGTGTTTTTTTTCCTACTTATCCTGGATTTCCCAGAATGTTTAATGAGAGCGGTGAGGCAATCTGGCGAGACTTGAGTCTACTGTCCATGTTAAAGACAAGTCTGCTGATTTGTGCCTAAGGGGACATTTTACACCAAAACAGCTCAGCCTCTCTGGTGGGTGAAGGCCACTTGAGACAGACAGCGAGGGGGGACGGCAGAAAAAAAGAGAAAGAGAGACACAAATATAACTGAATTAGAACTGGAACCATAAAGAATTGATGTGTCTGATGTGAAAGGACATTTTTACATTTTCTGGTGAAAATGTATGTGGTGCTCGCCCATGCAAAAGTCGCCATCATGATGCTAAGATGTGTGGGTGGTTGTCAGGGCATTGTTATGCAGTTGCTAAGTTGTTATCCAGTTGTTAGGCTTATTATTTAGGCGTTGATATGTGGCTTGGGAAGGTGCTCTTGATGGCCATGTACTGAAACGTAAAGGGTTGCAACAGCCTTTGATAAGTTCTTGCACTAGATGTTTAGTGACTAATAGTTAGTTCGGAACTAACACACACACACACACACACACATACACACACACACACATATATATATATATATATGCTGCAGATATTCTCGTTAAAAACATAATCTCTGCGAGTTGACACATTCCAACCATTACTGTATTACTGATTTTTTTATTTATTTTTTTATTTTTATTAATTTGATAAGCTGCATTTTTTTTTTAATTTAATTTAATTTAATTTAATTTAATTTCATTTCATTTCATTTCATTTCATTTCATTTCATTTCATTTCATTTCATTTTTGTTGGCATGAACAAATAATGTACATGTAAACAACAAGTATAAGTTTCAACATCTTTGTACAGTGTATGTCTCAAAGATTGAAGTCTGTCAGTTAATATGAGCTGCTAATTTCAGTCCAGCTGTTACCCTGGTCAGATGCTTCCTTAAATAGTTTATACACAAGGTTACATTTCAGCAAAATGTAATGATGCAAGGCTCAAATTTTAGTAGTGGCTAAGTTACCAAAGCACTAGGCTAAATTAGTTATGCACAGCTGATGCAACTTAATATAGCTTCTTAATATCAGTTGAAAATCCAGCACTATGATTTTTCCAGTCCAGAAACTTAAATAAATAATTAAATAAATAAATTCTACTTGTTTAAATCTTCTTAGGAAATTGTATTACTCAGCAAACATTGTCAAGAATGTTTTTAACAGAGTGAAACTGAAACTGGCATGGTGTTAAAACACCAACCAATCAACCAATTCTTTGAATATATAGGAATTATCTGTCTGTTTTATCATCAAACAGATGAAAATCATAAGTTTGACTGCTTAAAATAGAAGAAGCAAGCAGTCCACATTTTTTAAGGCAACATGCAAAATGATCTACAAGAAAAATGTAATACTTGTGGTTAGAGGTTTGTTCAGATCACTAACCCCAAGTATGAGAAATAGAAATAGTGAACTTGCCCGAGCACACAAAATATTAACGCACAAAGAGACCGAAGCTGCTCAGTCCCTCGCTCACAGGAAATGCTGTAGACATGGGGGCTGGGGTGGCAGGGGATCCTGGGATAGCTTGAGGACTGGAGACATCTTGTGTCTGGCTTTCAGCTCCTACACACACCAGAGAGAGGGCTTAACCTCCTGCTGAGCTCCGCTGCCTCGCATCCCACTCCAACACACACATGCAACTTCCACCCACATACACTGACAAACATCCTCGGCACATGCACAAACCCCCCTCCCACTCAAACGTTCCTTCCTAAACAGCACACGCTAACACACAAACACGCTCGCCGTCCCACCAGGAAGAGAGGAGACGTGTGAATTATTTATCTCTGCTTCCCTAGTTTTCCAGAGTGGAACCTGCCAGAAGGTGCCCTGAACTCCCGAGACCTTTAAACCCACTCCGCGGAGACGGGTGGATTAGCCAGCTGTGAGTCATAACTGACAGCTGTCAGTCAATGAGTGCTCATTTAAATATTCTACAGTTCAGAACTCGTCCTTATGTTTGGGCTTTACACTTTTTGAAATAGACAGTATTGGCTAAAGAGCTCAGCAGGATCCAGCCACTGATCTATATTTTATCATTTCTGTCATTATTTACTCACCGCTCATATCATTCTAAACCTGTGACTTTCTTCCTTTGAATGCAAATGGAGAAATTTGGAAACATGTAGGGTTATGTTGCCCTCATTGACTGACCACGTTCACATTTATTGAGTGATAATGCCATTAATCAACATTTGTGAGATTTGTTCTGTCTGAACAGTATTGAGGTTAATTGTTAATAACTCATATGTGACTCTGGACCACAAAATCAGTCATAAGGGTCCATTTTTTTTTAATAAATAAGCTTTCTATTGATGTATGGTTTGTGGGGAAAGTACAATATTTGACCGAGATACAACTATTTGCAAACAAATCTAAATACTGAGAAAATCGCCTTTAAAATTGTACAAATGAAGTTCTTAGCAATGCATATTACTAAACAAAAATTAAGTTGTGATATATGTACGGTAGGAAATTTAAAAAATATCTTGATGAAACATGATCTTTACTTAATATCCTAATGATTTTTGGCATAAAAGAAAAATCGATCATTTCAACCCATACAATGTTTTGTTGGCTATTGCTACAAATGTACACATACTGCCTACCACTGGTTTTGTGATCTAGGGTCACATATAATATGATGGTTTAATTCAGATGAATCTGTAGTTATATAATTTGCCTGTCGTTTAACTAAATTGTCAAAATATATACATTTTAATGAAATAATGAAATTATATAAAAATCATGAGTATTTTCAAATAGATTAATTGCGATTAATCGAATCATATGCATATTTTATTTTGATGGTCCCTTTAACACATTATGTTACATATAAGTAATGTTGCACCTGCATGTCTATTAACTCTCATTAGAGTGTTAGTAGAGTATTAATAGACTGGTAGGGTTAGAATAAGTTGACATGTACTTGCAAAGTTATGTATAGTCAGTAGAATGTCTGTTGAGAGACCATTGCAAAAAAAATTAGCAGATATTAAGCAGACAGCCTACTTAAAGACTTATAGTTACTTATAGTCAACAGAATGTTCAAAAGGAACCATCAAAATAAAAGGGCTGTCAAACTGATTAATCGCGATTAATCAAATCCAACATATTTATGATAATATATATGTGTGTATATATATATATATATATATATATATTCTTAAAAATATACATGTATGTGTGTATTTATATATACATATCAATACACACATATACTATGTGAATGTAAACTTTTTATTTTGCATGCGATTAATTGCGATTAATCGATTTGACAGCTCTAATATCTATAAAAAAATATACATATTCATTATGAAAATGTACCTGTGGGAAATACGTACCAATAAGTATATATCACTGCAGTTACCAACACAAATGAACACTAGAGGCGGTAAAACAGTGAGCACTTGTGATCGTTTTCGTACACAATTATGATTACAGCTCCATATGTTTCACTTTCCAGACGTAACAAGCTTGCTCGGTAGTTCAGAAAGCATGGAATTGGGCTTAGGATGCAGAATGGGTACGAATCCCGTGAAAAACATGACTCATGATGAAAAAGCTGAAAGATAAAAAAACAAAGATAAAACGGCATGCTTGCGATTGCGTTTTAGCATTAGACTTATGGACATTTCAAGTCGGAACTACAGTGACACAAACAAAACCAACGTCACATAAAACCTACTAAATGTACGTTCATCTGTTCTGGGGACAAAAACAAACACGCTTTTAGCGCCACTCAGTGGACATTTCACATCGAATATGTCACGAAACATACATGGCGGTAAGTCTTTTGCGTCTTGTGAAAAAGTTCCCACAGGTATGTTTTTGTCATGAGGTCAGCTTGGTGTTTTACATACTCTACTATTCAAAAGTTGAGTGATTTTAAAGAAATTAATATATCTATATTATATATCTAATATATGTTTAATCTCTTCATATTTTATTGACCAAAAGTAGTGCTGGGCAATGATTAATCGCAATTAATCACATCCAAAATAAAAAAATTTGTGTACATAATATATGTGTGACACACACGCATGTATATATTTAATAAAAATATGTTATGTTTATATATTAAATATTGTTATATATAATATAAATTATATGAATATATACATGTAAATACATGTAAATATTGTCATAATACATACTGTGTGTGTGTATTTAAATGCTTATATATACATACTAAATATATACAGTACACGCACATGTTATATAAACAAAAACTTTTATTTTAGTAGCAATTAGTAGCAATTAATCGTGATTAATCATTGCTATTTTGGATGCGATTAATTGCGATTAATCGTTGCCCAGCACTAAATGTGACACAGACTTCATGTTGTTACAAACAAATGTTATTTCAAATAAGATTGTTCTTTTGAACTTTATCAATGAATCTTAAAAAAAAAAAAAAAAAAATACACACAGAAAGCTGGAGTATTTTAAAGTGTAATAATGATTTTACAATACTGTTTTTACTGTATTTTTAACCAAATAAATTGCAGCCTTGGTGAGCATAAGAACCTTCTTTCAAAACATTAATAAATCCTACTGACCCCAAATAAATTAGCAAATAGTTTTGTTTATTACCCTTATTATATTGGATGATACTCTCCACTGAGCTTTTAACTGTAATACTTTTAATTATTTATTATTTACTTTTAATTATTTATTATTTACTTTATTTACTAATTATTTACTTTTAATTAATTGTAACTGCATGGAAAAGAATGACCAGTAGAATTCAGAATTTCGCTTTTTGTGTTCCACAGAAGAAAGTCAAACAAGGTTAAAAAGACATGAGGGTGAGTAGATAATCAGAGAATGGTGGACTATTCCTTTAATAATAAAATATGAAGTGTTCGTGATGAATGTGTGTAGTCTACTGTTCTGATGCCTGGTATCACTGCTTTGCAGGAGCGGGAAAAACTGCAAGTTTGATGCGTAGGAGTGAACTGGCCTTCTCTCACTTTCTTCCACTGATTACCCCTGCACTCCAGCTCCCTGATACATCCATCTTAAGTCTTCTGCGCTGTCACAAGGCATGCACACATACACACGCAGCATAAAGCACAGAACAAATGCACACACCAGCTCTGCAGCAAAACCTGTGAGCTCGCTGTCAACATTGGCAGCTGCCTTGTAAGGAAATGTTCCTCATAAGTGATCAGCATGAACCCTGTGAACTCGAATTGACTTCAGTAGCATCTGAGGCTTTGAGGCAGTATTGTGTTGCTAAGCTAATGACACAATACTCAGTTAAGCATAAAAATACATGCATTATTGTTCAAAAGAGTCAGTCAGTTTTTTCAATAATATTTAGACATTTTATAAAAATGTATAAAAATGCAGGAAAAAATGCAAAATTGTGAAATATTATTACAATTTAGAATAACCAGTTTCTATTTGAACATATTTTCAAATTGAATTTATTCCTGTGATGCAAAGCTGAATTTTCAGCATTATGACTCCAGTCCTCAGTGTCACATGATCCTTCAGAAATCATTCTAATATGCTGATTTTCTGCTCAAGAAACATTTCTTATTACTATCAATGTAATCCATTTTTGTGTAAACCGATGTTTTTTTTTTTTTTGTTGATGAATAGAAAGTTCAAAAAGGCAATGTTATTTAAAGAAGAAATATTTTGTAACATTTTAAATGTCTTTACTGGCACTTTTCATAAAATTCATGCAACCTTGCAGAGAATATTTCTTTCATCTTATCTGCCATCTTGGAATTCAATTATAATAATAATTATGCAGATTTTTGCCTTTACATATGAAGTGCATCTATGTTTCCATCCACATATTTTTATGCAAATTTCATTGCACAGCATCTGTTGGTTTAGTCATTCTGAAATGTCAAAAAACCAAGTCATCACAGTAGTTTGGTATAATTACCTCCAAGAGCTGCCTCGCAGCTCAGGAATATGCCTACTAATGCAAGATAACGTGAAAACATTTTAAGCATTTATTATATACAAAAAAGCTACTTCTCCCAATGCAGCAGCTTTCATTTTCCTTTCTTATATTTGGTGCCAGTTTACCAGGACGTGACGATTTTGTTCTCTTGCACTCACTGGATGGAAATGTTGCACAAATATTTTATGCAATTATTCCATTCACAACTTTGGATGGGTGGCTTAAAATGCTGCCTAGGTAGGCATCTCACAAGGTTTTGGAACAAAGCTGCAGTCAAAAACAGACTATAACAGCAGTACACAAACTGCATCACTAACAGAGAGTGAAAAGTGTACGCACATAAACTCTCATACTCACAGATGGTTAGGACAGTATGCCACATTGCACCCTGTGTGTATTGCCACACTAGAGCTCTGTTGCTCAGCCTCGGCTGCTTCTGAAGCAAGAAGAGTAAGAGTAGATGAGTGTTTCCTGCGGAGAAGGGTAGTGAGGTTGAGAGCGGGCGTCTGTGCAGGGCCGTAGGGTCAAGCAGATACTGGACTTTACCAGCGGGAGCCTTGAGACATACAGCGGCCCTCTAAAACACGGTTTACATACATAACACACTCTGTGCTGAACTCACAGCCACAACAGAAAGTCTACAGAATCAGCTTTGGCCACCTACAGAGGGATCAACGTGAAGGGTGTGTTAGGAATTTCATGCTACAATAGTTCTTGCACTATTTCTAAATTATGTGCATTCGTACAGTTGAGTTCAAAAGTTTACATACACCTTGCAGAATCTGCAAAATGTTAATTAGTTTACCAAAATAAGAGGAATCATACAAAATGCATGTTTATTCAGCATGTTTGTGTATTTGAACCCTTTTCAACAATGACTGTATGGACAACTGAGGGACTCATATGCAACTATTACAGAAGGTTAAAATGCTCACTGATGCTTCAGAAGGAAAAATGATGCATTAAGAGCCGGGGATGAAAACTTTTGAACGAAATGAGGATGTGTACATTTTTCTTATTTTGCCTAAATATATATATTTTTTTTTCATTTAGTACTGCCCTTCAGAAGCTAAATTCAAAAAGTTTCCACCCCCAGCTCTTAATGAATTGTGTTTCCTTCTGAAGCATCAGTGAGTGTTTGAGCCTTCTGTAATAGTTGCATATGAGTCCCTCAGTTGTGTGAAAAAATGGATCTCAGAATCAGTACATACAGTCGTTGCTGGAAAGGGTTCAAATACACAAAAATGCAGAAAAAACAAATAATTTGTGGGACCAGAGGGATTTTTCTGAAGAACAGCAGGCAGTTTAACTGTTGACAAACAAGGGACTCATGAACAACTATCACTAAACAAAAAAAAAAAAAAAACATTTTGCAGATTCTGCAAGGTGTATGTAAACTTTTGACCTCAACTGTATATCATTTTGTTTTGTGGCATGCATAGAATACCCATATGCTCCACTAAATTTGGCACAAAACTATGCATTGAATATTTTATCCCACAATGCAGTGAAAAAAAAAAATCTAAATACAGGTACAACACCTGTAAAACACAAAATATGGAATTTTCCTTCATATTGATAGTTTTTTTTCACTAATTAGGATCAGTGTGTGTAAATTGGCCCACTTTTTCTGACAAAAATGGTCCAATACTACACCTGAAGTGACATTATGCATATTTAAAATGCATAAGTAACCACATTTACTAAAAATTATATCTAGATACCTTTACTGAATTAAACATGGTGAAAGAATATGCAGTATGTAATGACAAACATGCAATGATAGGATACTCCAATTTGAAATGTTTCACTATGAAAGCATTTTGTTGGCCAAATTAAATTTGAAATGTAATATGCAAAATGCCAGTGTAGTATGTAAACAGACAAAGTAGAATAGGAAATGGCAAATGTCATTAGATTATTGAATTAAACTGTCATGCTTCGTTGGAAGTTGTTTATATGAATATGGGAAATTAACATCTATTAAAATACAGGAATACGTTGCCATTATTGCATATTAAAATTCCATGTGGCCAATTAAATTCCATAGTTCAGATGCACTACTGTTCAAAAGTTTTGGTAAGATTTTGTAAATAAATAAATAAATAAATAAATGCAAGACTCTTAAACTCACCAAAGCTGGATTTATTTGATCAAAAATACAGCAATATTGTGAAATATTGTTAAAATTTAAGGTGTAATTAATTTCTGTGTTGGCAAAACCGATTTGTGGAAATGTGATATGTTTTTTTTTTCTCCCAAGATGGTTTGATGAAGAGAAAGTTCAAAAGAACAGCAATTATTTGAAAAAGAAATCTTCTGTAACATTATAAACATCTTTGCGGTCATTTTTAATCAATGCAATGCATCTTTTCTAAAGCAAAGTATTCATCTCTTTCTGTTTTAAAAAATTTAAATTCCTTCTTTTTTCCTTTTTTAAATAAATTAATTTGAATCAGCCTATCACTACATATGCATCCAAAAAGGGACAGTTGGTGCAAAATTCTTTTAAAAAATTTGAAAATAATTTAGTTGTTCCAAATCTGTTTGTCTTTCTTTCTTCTGCAGAACACAAGAATTCCAGAGAATGTTGGATGTTCCAAACAACACTGGCACCAATTGACCAAAAAATATCTTCTTTTATCTTCGACAGAAGAAAGAAAGGCTTGGAACAACACAAGGGTGAGTCAAATTAAGACATATTTTTTATTTCTGTGTGAACTATTCCTTTAAGTAACCACAGAGATGTGAAACATCAGCATTGCACATTTACGGCCAGCCTTAAAAACCCAACCAACTCCTCCGTCAGCTTATCAAACCTCCTTACGCGCACTTATACTTTTACACGGCCCTATTTAACCTGCAATGTGTAGAAAGTCTGAAATGCTTCCCATTTGAGTATCGATTGTGCCTTGAGCTTGCCCACATTAGATCCCTGAATCGGCCCTGCAGGAAACAGCGCTGTCCACAGGGGTTATCGTTCTGACTAAAGCAGGCAGCAGAGGTCAGCACCCATTGACAGCACTGTCACAGTGTAGCTCGCTTTCTGCTGTTGGGGATCAGAAGCAAGTGGTCAATAAATCCGAAACGACTGCGGTCTGCAAGCTTTAGAATGCTGCATTCACCAGACAACAGATCTGAGAGACAACAGCATTTATTCATCTCAAACCTTGGAAGGTTATTTGACGCAGCGTAAAAGCATGTGGCGCTCAGATGGGAAGCGAGCTAAGGGGCGGCTTTGTCTTTATGGCTGATTCTCAAAAGCGTAATCAAAATGGCATGACATCCATGATCTATTTTGGGACAGCCATGTGTCTGGTCGACCTAAAAGGAAATTCCCACTGGAAAATTTTGTTGAGAGGTTGCTCTTTCATCGCTCTGAAGATGCACTGTGAGTAAGAGTGTAAAGGTGAAAATTTAATGTTAACAGCATAGCTCAAATTATTTGATCTAAGAAGAATTTGGTGAGAATTTTAATGAGAAATACTTCAGTACATGCTTGACTTTTCCCACAGTAAATATATTTATAATGTTACAAAAGATTTTTTTATTTCAAATAAATGCTGTTCTTTTGAACTTTCAAAGAATCCTAATAAAAAACATTTTAATGGAATTTTCTACATACGGCGATTACCGGGGTTCAAGTGCTTTAAAGCATTTAAGCACATATGAAAAAGGTATTTAGCAAGCCTATAACCACCTACAGTAAATCAGTGATTTAAAAAAAGCATTTTTGGAACATCCAGGTAATTTACCATAGAAATATTATGTTTTTTAACGTTTATGACTGTTATAGTGCCAGCTGTGGTCCGATCTCCTTAAAACTTTACATGCTTGTTTAGAATCACCTGTTGCAAGTGCCAACCCTTACAAAAATTAACCATGGTTTTAATATAGTAAAAGTGTGGTAACCAAGGTTTATTGGCATATTGGCTATCATTTGTATAACCACAGTTTTACTACAAATACCATGGTTAAACTATGATTAGTGTAGCAAAACCATGGTTCATTTGTGGTTACCATGATTTAACTATGGTAACCATGGTTATTTGGTTTTATTTGTGGTAAAACCATGGTTAATTTTCATAAGGGATTTTCATAATTTTCATAATTTTCATGAAGTTTTGAGTTTTCCTTTTTTTTTTTTTAATTATTGACCTTGAATTTTACTGCAGTCGTTTTTCCAGATTGAGCGAAAAACCTAGGACTAGTTCACAAAATCTTCTCAATCATTTAACAAATGATTTGATTGACAGTAGTGGTTCTAGAGTTAAAGTTGCCCGTAATGAGGAGTTTTATCGTATGGTATGAATACCGTGTGTATGTGCGAAAAACCGTGCAGTGTACAATGGTAGAATTTATTTGAAATAGAAATCTTCGGTAAAATTCTAAATGTCTTTGCTTTGTCATTTTTAATCAGTTTAATGCATCTTTTCTAAAGCAAAGTGTTAGTTTCTCTTTCTTTCTTTTTTTCTTTCTTTTTCTTTCTTTCTTTCTTTCTTTCTTTCTTTCTTAAATAAATTAATTTGAATCAGCCTATCATTACATATGCATCCACAACAGACAGCTGGTGCAAAATTTGAAAATAATTTACTCAGTTGTTCCAAATCTGTTTGTCTTACTTCTGCAGAACACAAAATAATTCTGAACAATGTTGAAGTCTTTGTTGCCAACTCCGTATTTTTCCAGCGGATTTAAGCAACCTCAATAACCTGATATTTAGCTCCTGGAATGCAAATTTTAAAAGTAAAACCCTGCCATTAAACGTGTATTTTAACCCCCAGAATGCGATTTTTAACAGGGGACCCCCCCAAAACACAGTTGGCCTTGTTCTGATAAATAATTGGGCTTCGTGTTTCTTTCTTCAGTCGTAAAGAAATTTTTTGAGGAAAACATTTCAGGATTTTTCTCCATGTAATGGACTGGTATGGTTCCCCGAGTTCGAACTTCCAAAATGCAGTTTAAATGCGGCTTCAAACTATCCCAAATGCGGTTGTAAATGATTTACAACTGCATTTGGGATTGTTTGAAGCCACATTTAAACTGCATTTTGGAAGTTCAAACTCCATATCAGTCACCATATCAGTCCATTATATGAAGAAAAATCCTGAAACGTTTTCCTCAAAAAACATAATTTCTTTATGACTGAAAAAAGAAAGACATCTTGGATGACAAGAGGGTGAGTACATTATTTGTAAATTGTTGTTCTGGAAGTAGACTTCCCCTTTAAGTATTATTAATTAACTGACTTTAACTGCTTTGTTTCATATTGTTGTAACATTTTTTTTTTGTTACTGCTAAAGCACATTTATTTGACTTTCTTAAGTTTCTTTATTACCTTTGATAATAAAGTCCTAGTAGTCCTAGTAGGAGGGGCTTAGTCTTATTTAAGATGGCTTCTCAGACTTGTTTGAGGACTCGTAGAATGAGTTGTGGGATGGTTTTGGAGTGTAATTGCTGTCTTTTGGGTCAATTTGTTTGACAGCCAAATGTTTGCTTGAACAGTTTTGTTTTTTTTGTGCCGTGTTTTTAAACTTTTATTGTAAATACTTTGACACACCAGTGGAAAACCTTCACTTTTGCACTTTTGGGAATAAACATTCTGAACTTTTGACTTCGTTGTCACGTCACCTCATTTTTACACCTCCAGCCCCTGGTACATTTGGAGGAGTGGTGCTTATGCTGTTCAAAACATCACTGGGGTCCTTTGTTCTGCGGTTGACACACCACTGGCTCCCTTACAAAACAGCTTCGAGCCTGAACCTCTAATAATATTTTACAATATTGCTGACCATTTCTGACTAAATAAATGCAGCCTTGATGAGCATAAGAGACTTGTTTCTACTTTGCTGTTCAGTTTTACTGCATGTCAACAGTTGTCTTTTTTATTTCTTCAAAGAAATTTCAAGAGAAACACCTGAGACATGTAAATCCTTAAATGAAAACTCAATTAACACTCCTGAGCTGTGAAATAGCATCTGCTGAGCAATTTCAGATCTGTTTTGAATTATTAAGAGATAGATGTAAGATTTCTCTCAGGAGAACATCTGAGAAACCCGTGATTACACAAGTCTACTTTTGCTTTCCATTTAATCTTTTCTGTCTAGGAGAAGCAATTGAGATATTAAAAAGATCTCATTTATGATTTTTTTTCCCCCAGCTGCTTCAGTCATTATATCCATGACTGAACTATGAACTCTGATGAAACGGCCTTTGTTTTTCATACTGAAGCTAATATCCACGTAGTCTTTGTTAAACTCTGCGATGTCTGCAGCAGCGTCACCCCGGGCACAATAGTCAGTAAAGCCATCAAAGAGTTTGTGGGGTTAAGCGCCCGGCTGGCATTATCCACACTAAGGATGCTAATGCCATTGAAATAGCCAGATCCATGAATGTAAATCTGGATTACTGGCTAAAAGGATCAAATCCCTGTCAGCCCTAATCGAGGATGATTTCTACTGATGAGCGTGGCGGAACTTAGAGCTCAGCGGAAGAAAATGCATTGAAATTGACACTTAACCTGCGGATGCCACTTAGCAGGCTTAGTGATGGAGATAACAATCTGTGTGTGTGTGTTCACACTAATGGAATAAAACACTTCCGTACTTCCCGTCATGATCTGTTTGTGTACCAAAACACTGAAGATTATGATTCAATTACCTTAAACTTACATAATGTTACCATGGTACAGTGATGTGTCAGACGGTCCTACCACTGGTACTGTACCATGCCACTGAAAGGGTGTAGCCGTGGTGTTAGATTGTTACACTATAGTACTTTGAAATTTACCATGGGTTTTTGGTATGACATGGTACTTTTTAGATGTGATATGGCATTTTCAGATACTTTTTTGTAACACATTCAAAAACATTGCATTACCAGTCAGTACCATGATACTTTTTTGTAAATGGCCATCTTGTTTAATGCACCAAAATAAGAGTTTTACAATGGTTCATGTTCAGAAAAACATGGTAATACTATAATGTGTAACTGAAAGGTAAAATTAGGAAATATTTTTATAGTACTTGCAACATACTTTACTCTCATTAATTGTAGTACTTAGTACTGTTATAGAATTTTCTTTCAATATTTTAATGATCTTTTATTTTATGTTTTCAGGTTTTTTTTTTTAATTTTAGTATAAGTTTTAGTAATAGTGTGTTATGTGCTTTTTTTCTTTTTTTAAATTATTTTTTAATGATTTCTATCTTTCATCAGTTTTAGTATTTCAACTTTAGGGTTATTTTAGTATTATTTATATAGGCAACTATAATAGTAATTTTAATATTTTAATTTTTTTTTTTAATTTATTATTTTTGTTTTTTTGTTGCTTATGTTTTTCATTTTTATTATTTTTAAGATTTGTATTTCTTTCATTTTATTTAAGTTTTTGTTAAAGGAATTTTTAAGTATTTATTTTACAGTACTTTTAATATTATGAATTAGCATTTTTAATTTAATTTTAGTTATTAATTTTAGTAAAACTTATAGAAATTTCTTTCAATATTTTAATTATAATTTATTTTATATTTTCAGTTTTATTTTATTTTAGTATGAGTTTTAAGAATTTTAGTTTTGTGCTTTTTTTCTTTTTTATTATTATTTTTAATGATTTCTGTTTATCTTTCATCAATTTTTATTTTAGTTTTAGTAATTTTAGTAGCTCAACTTAGGGGTTATTTTAGTATTATTTATATAAGCTACTATAATAGTAATTTTTTTTTTTTATTTTAAATTATTTTTGCAAGTTTTAGTACTTTTTTTGTTTATGTTTTTAATTTTTATTATTTTTAATATCTGTATTTATTTTATTTTATTTCAGTTTTTGCTTAAGGAATTTGTAATTGTATTTATTTTTACAGTACTTTTATTATTTTGAATGAGCTTTTCAGTTTTTAATTTTAATTATTTTCATTATTAGTTATTTGTATTTATTTTCCTAAATATTCAGTTTTCACTTTAATTTATTTCGATTGCAGCTGTAGTCATTTTAGTACTTCATATTATATTATATTATATTACATTATATTATATTATATTATATATTTCATTTACTTGCCAAGGGAGTGTTTCTAATTTTAATTTACATTTTTTTTTTAGTTAATCAAAACAACACTGAGAACTCTAATTAAAAAAATATATATATTTTAGTTTTAGCTGTAGTCATTTTAGCACTTCATATTATATTATATGATATTAATTTTCATAATTTTTTAAGTTTTATTATTATTATTTTTATTATTATTACTTTGGTTTACGTTTTGGTTTTAGTTAGCAAAAACAACACTGAATATTCTATTTATGTTTAATATTCTATTCTATTCTATTCTATTCTATTCTATTCTATTCTATTCTATTCTATTCTATTCTAATATTGGTTTTAGTTTTAGTTAACCAAAACAACACTGCATGGTGATAGCATGGTACTTCCTTGAGCTGAAAAAAATAGGCTGTCTACAGTAAAGAGCGATATTTGACACTTCTAATTTTAACTCCACCCGAGACACCACGCGTTCACTGCAAACTGAACTGTCTTCTGTCATTTGAAAATGGCTTCTTTGATGAATTGCATAGAAACATGCATTTGTGAATTGCAATTTATTTCAGCAGGCATTGAAGGGCTACCATAACCACCAATAACACCAATATTCAGATTACTGGATGAGTTTTTCAATGGCTGATTCATAAATCCACCCTCCCCTGTCCTTAATATGCTGTTACATCCATGCTTTGACACGACAGTATCGCCTACACGCCGCAGCTCCCTTTGCTGTACCGCGCAGCACTTCTTTTTTTTCCTAGATAAGTGAAAATGCCTGAGACTAGGAGCAATGCAATATGACAGATGCCTGTCAAAGAAATAACTTGTGACACGTGGTAGAGCTGAGTCATTTACAACGACGCCTCGCTCACTCACCTTTCAGTTCTCAAAGTCAGATGTCTGTAGGTTGCTTGAGGAGAAAAATGAAAATGAGAAGACACCCCCCCTCCCATACCAGTATTGCCATATATAAACCGTTCTTGCTCTTTGCGGGTGGTATATGCAAATGGCTGCCGTACCCACATGGTCAAATGGCTTGGTGGTTATCAAGCTCGCTAATACAAGTGGTTCATTTAGAAATGCAATTACATAGGTGCATGAAAGCATATCTTGTACATAGGTCTGGAATAGGGTTCTTATTCCCTGTGCTTTGAAGCAGGTAATTTCCTCACTGGCCGTGGGGTTATGGTTTCTTCAAGGGTTTGTGCTACTGTCCAAAGGCATTGAGTTTTGAAATAGAGTATTCTCAGCTCTGAAAAAGACCTTCTCTTGCTGTATCTCTATGTTTGGTTATCTATCCCAACAGACCTTCACCTCACTGACCGGGCTGGAGGGTATCTGAACTATGGCTGTCTTTTCTGGGATGTTTCTACTTAAAGGAATAGTTCGCTAAAAATAAAAAAAATTAGCTGAAGATTTACTCACCCTCAGGCCATTCAAGATGTGGATGAGTTTGTTTCTTCACCTGAATAGATTTGGAGTATCAAATCACCATTGGATCCTCTGCAGTGAATGGACACCACCAGAATGAGAGTCCAAACAGCTGATGAAAACATCACGATAATCCACAAGTCATCGATACAACTCCAGTCCATCAATTAACGACTTGTGAAGTGAAAAACTGCATGTTCTCGATAAACATTATGACATTTTTACGAGTCTTCTATCCATAATATTGCTTTCTACAGTGGAAAAAAGATCCCTCGTCTGAATCAGGAGAGAAATATGCAGTAGGGATGCACGATATTATCGGACGGACTGATAATGACTTCAAATGTAAATATCGGCATCGGCCTGATATGAAAAATTATGCCGATATGTTTTGCCGATAAGATGAATATGTTAACTCACATGTGCTAAGGGTGTGCTAGGGATTAGATCACGTCAGCAGTGTGGCTCATTCTTGAAGCAAAGTTTTGACTAAATGAGGAGTAGATTCACTGTTTTGTATCGCTGCATTTAAACTGAGAATACACATACAGAATGATGCATAGCAATAGCACGTGCAGTTGCAGCAGCCGCTATAGGAGAAAGCGCGCCGTTGTTCCATTTGGGATAATTTACTGTTGCCTGTTTCATATCCAGTCACTAGATCGCTAAATGCACATTTTAAATGGTTTTATGGTGCTCTTTGTTGTATTTTGAAACCCAATGGCTGTGTTTGCACATGACATGATCTGCATTTAAAATAAAAAGTAATTACGGCGCGCGGTCAGTGAATTCTCTTTCTTCGGCGGCGCAACGGCAAAACACACTGTTGCTCATATGAAACATTTTTCGTGAATATGACACAAGTGAGGTACAAAGCATTCTTTATAAGTTAAATAATTGGTTAGCAGGCAAATGTTAGTAGCGACCATACTTTTGGATTCATGCAGTTCGAGCCAATACATTTAAAGCCATAAGCGGCTGTGTGTCCTGTTTTCCCGGTTGGTCACGAATTGCCACAAACTTAATAATATTTATAGTTTCTTTTCACAAATCATCACCGTCTCACCCTTTAATTTCGCAGGTTTGTTTTCTTGTCATTTACTTTTAATCCATGTTGTCGGATCATTTATGCGGGTAAACTGCGTGTGGGAAATAAAAGATTTCGTGGCAATAAATTAAGAATTCGTTAATACGACTTTTTAATTCGTTCCCTTATTTTACAAATTAATAAATTAATAAAACGTAGGAACGAATTAACAAGTTGTAGGAAATAATTATGTTCGTGTCCTGCAGCCCTGTCAGAGCGCAGTGCACCGTATAAAATAATTAGAAATTATAATTAAACATGACTTAGTGACTACATTTCTATTACTTTCTTTCCATGTTGAATGCCTTTGTATTGCAGGGCTCTAGAATGATCAAAACTGTCACTTTTTTTTTTTTTTTTTTTTTTTTAAATGTGCAAGTTAAAATTTGACGTGGTCGCACTGCTCCATACAGCGCGGGTTACAGAGTTACAAAGCCGTGGCATATTCAGGATTTCACTGATCACGCAAAGAGTAGTTTTCGTTGTGAGCGCTTCGGGTGTAGAGCCTGGTTTGTATTTGTAGTGTCAGCACGAGCCAGGTGGTGACGGCAAAAAGGACGCGACTATTCTGGAAACGATGGCGGACGGAGGATTTGGTTTTCGAGTAGGGTAAAAGACCGCTTGTTAAACCAGAGAAGGTAAACATGTTGGTATTCTTGTGCAAAAAAAGTGTACTGTTTTGCCAGTTGGTCACGAATTGCCACATAACTTAATATTTTTATTTTCCCAAATCCTCACCGTCTCACCCTTTAATTTCTTAGGTTTATTTTCTTGTCATTCACTTTTAATCCATGTTTTCGTATCTCTTACTGTGATAAATTGCGGTGGGAAATAAAATATTTCGTGGGAATAAATTAACAATTCATTAATACTACATATTAATTCGTTCCCTCATTTTACAAATTAATAAATTAATAAATCATAGGCACGAATTAAGAAATTGTAGCAATGAATTATGTCCTGTTCATGTCCCGCAAAGCACCCTCACAGTCACCCAGTTTAGTTCTACTTTTCTGTTTTCGTTTTGAAATGTTGTATTCAGATTGCGAATTCGAAAGTGAAAGCATCCGAAGTTCGGCTTATAACATAGCAAAAGTGAACTTAATTTACAAAATTCAGATCATAAATAATGCTAGTCTACTGATGAAAAAGAAGGGATTGAATGTAAACCACTCATTACTATTTATTTAATCCTAACGAATAAGTTATTGTTAAAAACTAACTTTCCAAATAAAATGATATATATCGGTATCGGTATCGGTATCGGCCAAAATGAGATGAAAAAATATCGGCATATCGGATATCGGCAAAAATCCAATATCGTGCATCTCTAATATGCAGAGATCAAGCACTGTTTACAGTCCAAAACATTTCTAAACAAATATCCCCTCGAAAACGAGATGGTACATCTCAAGGGGTTGATCCCCATAATAAAATACCTAAAAAATGTCAGTGGATGTGAGAGAACAAGCATTATTATGGATTACAGACTGGTATTTTGACAAGAAGCTATGACTTAAAGTTAAAACACCTGAATGAAGGATTAGTTTCTTACAAACACACAGTTTTTCACTTCACAAGATGTTAACTGGTAGACTGGATTTGTGTACAATAGATTACTTGTAGATTATTGTGATGTTTTTATCAGCTGTTTGGACTTTCATTCTGATGGCACCCATTCACTGCAGAGGATCCATTGGTGAGCAAGTGACGCAATACTACATTTTTCCAAATCTTTTTTGATGAAGAAACACACTCATCTACATAATGCATGCATGGCCTGAGAGTAAATTTACATTTTTGGCTGAAGTATTCTTTGAAAGATTAAAAACTGTGATTACAATGTGATGTGCATTCAGGTGATTTTAAGAATTTTGGTAAAAAGTCATACTGTAGATCTCAATATGAACTCAAATATTTCTCATCAAATGACCAAATAATGTAAACTATGTTATCCATATTAGCTATTATTGTATGTTAATTATTTAATACTAATATTATTAACATAAACACTAGAATATTTAATGTATTTTCAAAATTTTCTAAGAAAATGCTGAATTTGTCTTTGTCTCTTTCTTATTTTCACAGCTGTTATGCTGTGTCCCATAATTTTTTGCTGGTTCAGAGGTAAGTGTACTAGCATTTCATTATGTAGATTGTTATACTTATATTAGCCTTTTCAAGCTTAAATGTTCAACAAAATATCATATTATGGGATTTTTTATTTATGTATTATTTTTTATTTTGGCACAAAGCAAAAAATGACAAAATTATGTAGTTTAGTACAATAATACTCTACCAGTCAAAAGTTTTTTTTTTTTTTTTTTTTTTTTTTTTTTTTATGTTTTTAAAGAAGTCTCTTCTGTCACCAAGTCTGCATTTATTTGATCAGAAGTACAGCAAAAACTGTAAAGTTTTGAAATATTGTCAATTTGACAAATTTAAAATTTGAAATAACTGTTTTCTATCTGAATATATTTAAAAATGTCATTTATTCCTGGGATTTCAAAGCTGAATTTTTAGCGTCATCACTTCAGTCACATGATCCTTCAGAAATCATTCTAATATTTTGATTTGCTGCACAATAAATAAGTAAATAAATAACTAAATAAAAATCTAATATTATTATTATGTTGAAAACAGCTGAGTAGATTTTTTTCAGGTTTCTTTGATGAATGGAAAGTTCAGAAGAGCAGCATTTATCTAGAATAGAAATATTTCCTTTATAAATGACATTATAAGTGTCTTTATCATCACTTTTGATCAATTTAAAGCATCCTTGCTAAATAAAAAAATAAATCAATTAAAAAATAAAAATAATTATATTTAATAATTATATTAAAATAATTATACTGATTCCAAGCTTTTGAATGTTACAAAACCTTTTTTTCAGATAAATGTTGATCTTTAAATCATTATATTCATCAAAGAATCAAGAAAAAAAATAAAAACAGTACTCAGCTGTTATAAATATTGATAATAATAATTAAAACTGTTTCTTGAACGGAAATCAGCATATTAGAATGATTTCTGAAGGATCATTGAAGGACACTGAAGACTGGAGTAATGATGCTAAAATTCAGCTTTGATCATAGGAATAAATTCCATTTTAGAATATATTCAAACAGAAAACATTTATTTTAAATAGTAAAATATTTCACAATTTTAGTCTTTTTGCTGTACTTTGAATCAAATAAATGCAGGCTTGGTGAGCAAAAGAGACTAACTGTTCAAAAACTTTTGACTAGTAGTGTAAGTCTGAAATTTCTGTGTTCACAAACTGTGACAGGGTTAACACAATGTAATGCTTTAGAATCAATTATGATAAATACATTTTACTTAACAAAACCACATACTTTATATCAGAGGTATAAGTTTGAATAACAGCCACTAAAAAAAACTCATTTCCTGACCTCAAATCTAAATATAAGGGGAACAGTATTGTTTATTGCAGTTACCACTCTTGACCCGAGGTAGCCTGTTTCTTTCAGGTGCAAATAGCTCCATTTCCTGTAAATGACCCTGTCTCATTTTTTTAATTTTCTTACATTTTAGAAAAAAATATCTTATTTAAGACACGTTGTTACTTAAATAAAACATAATTGAGAACCCCATTAAGTCTCCAAAGCTATAAAAGAGCAACATCTGAGCAATAAAATGCTCCTCTGGGGAAATTTATCTCTGTTGTCATAAAGTAATAAGCTAAACTGTGCAGGTTTTTGACTGAATATCTGGTGCTGCAGATAGCAAACTGCATTTATCTGCTCCTGAAGTCAGTCAGCGAGAGATTCCGGTTGTTTCTGAGAGCAGAGAGGAGCGTTGTGAGTTTTGCTCCCTGTCTGCCCACTCACAGTCCAAGGTGACAAGCCAATATCCTCCTCCTCAGACGGCCCTCTTCCCTGACCTAGATTTCTCACAAAGCTCTAGGAAAGCCCACATACATGTTCACATGCTATCCCTTGTTCTCCTTTCGTATGTTCCGCTTTGTATTCATGTGACATCCACGCACTTGTGCATGCACAGAATGATTTCCTTGCATTGTCAGAAAAATACTCAGAGACTTACATAATCGGGATGCAAGCGAACGCATCCGCGCACACACATATACCTTTAAATTCCATCTCAGTACTGGCAGGGAAAGTCTCCTTGAATGATAATATTCCCATTTGAGAGGAGACCGTCTACCGGCGGAGGAGGAGGGTGACATATATGGAGCGTGTGTAGACGACAGTCTGTTAAATATTCATGATTGTGCACTTGCGGCTTGACATGTGTACGGCAGATGCTCGCCGTGAGTACGTGTGTGTGGGTATTCGCGTGTGGGCGGGGTGTGTGTGTGTGTGTGTGTGTGTAGGTAAGGAAAGGCCATGGTTGCATTGTGTTGGTATGTGTGTGTGTGTTTGTTGTGCATCTGTGCGGAAGCCGAATAGATTTTGGCTGGTACACCTGTTTGTCTTGATGGTACACATTAGGGGAAAATGAAGGGGTTGGAAGGTACAAAATGGATCTGGGTAATGCATGCGCTCTTTACTCGCGCAACATAATGGAAAAGTGTATTTATCACACTGTGTGAGTCCAGCCAAAAGTTTGGAAACAATACTAAATTTGGCCGACAGGCCAATGTTTTTTCATGTTTTTTCATGTTTGTGTTTTGGGTTATGTTGGATTATTTTTTTGTGTGAGGTTTAAAATCGTAATAGTGTATGTTTATATATTTATTTTTATGTTTTAGGGAAAGTTCAAAAGCACTATGTCTCAGTAACTGTGAGGTTTTTAATAAAAAGTCCAGCTGCATAAATGCTTGTTTTCTTTAGAAATGGTGTTTTTTTTTTTTATTATTATTATTCTGTCCTTCTGTCCTAAAATTGCAACACAAAATCTTACTTGCATTCACTACCAGTCAAAAGTTTTTGAACAGTAAGATTTTTAATGCTTTTTAAAGAAGTCTCTTCTGCTTACCAAGCCTGCATTTATTCAATCCAAAAAACAGCAAAAACAGTAATATTTTGAAATATTTTTACTATATAAGATAACTGCTTTCTATTTGAATATATTTTAAAATGTTATTTATTTCTGTGATTTCAAAGCTGAATTTTTAGCATCATTACTCCAGTCTTCAGTGTCACATGATCCTTCAGAAATCATTCTAATAGGCTGATTTGCTGCTCAAGAAACATTTATTATTATCGATATTTAAAACAGTTGAGTGCATTTTTTCAGGATTCTTTGTTGAATACAAAGATCCAAAGATCAGCATTTATCTGAAATAATATATTATTACTAATACCAACTTGGTAACTAACTAATATTAATACTATACCAACTTGAAGTCAGTATAATTTTTTTTTCGAAAGGAAATTATAGAAATTAGTACTTTTATTTAGCAAGGATGCTTTAAATTGAGCAAAAGTGATGATAAAGCCATTAATAATGTTACAAAAGATTTCTATTTCGGATAAATGCTGTTGTTCTAAACTTTCTATTCATTAAAGAAACCTGAGAAAATTCTACTTAGTTGTTTTCAACATAATAATAATAATAATAATAAATGTTTTTTTTTTTTAGAGAAAATCAGAATATTAGAATGATTTCTGAAGGATCATGTGACTGGAGTAATGATGCTAAAAATTCAGCTTTGAAATCACAGGAATAAACTACATTTTAAAATATATTCAGTTAGAAAACAGTTTAAATTGTAAAAATATTTCTAAATTTTACTGTTTTTGCTGTAGATGTAAGGCTGGGGCAAGTTGTCACATTTTGTATGTGTTTATTTTTAAATTGATTAAAAATGTCAGTAAATAGCCTATAATAAATAATTAATAATTTTTTATTTTATTGTATTTATTTTTCTTTATAAAATGTATAAAAATGCCCATGGAGTTGTAAGATTTGTGTGAATCTAGATGACTAGAAATGTTTCTTTAATTCTGTAAAGATTTGTATATATATATATATATATATATATATATAATTCTTTAAAGAATTAAATAAACATATGTAGTCATATAGAATCAGACAAATATATATATATTGTTGAGGGGATCTTGAGATCTCCTTAAGAGTTTGCCTAGGCCCCTTAATAGGCCCTGGCCTCTTGGTTGAGATCCACTGCTTTAGATTAAATTTTTTAAAACGTATATTATTTTGAAATTAGTGTCAATACTCCGCAGGTTTGAGAATATGCCCCACTAAAGTGTTATGTATATTTTTGTATCAGTAGCTTTTTTTTGTTTTTTAAATACCTTAATTCAGAATTGGCCTTTAAAAATGAACCTATCCTGAGAAATATTCACTATAGTAAAAGTGGGACAACAATCCAGTGTCTCTCTTATAAGTAATATAGCCATTGCGGCTAATACAAAGCAAAGTTTAATTTGATGCTCATTTCCAAACTTTTGAGCGTGGCAGGCTGTGGTGCCACAGTAATCCATCATCAAGACTGTAAATCAAACCCTGATGAGTGTTATTGATTCACATCAAACATGACTCTGCAAATACTTCACGCTACATTTACACCGAGCCACACCATTCTTTTATGCTTCAGATCATTTTTACTGTCATTCCAGAGAATCACAAATTACTAATCAACTCCTGTTCCATTACTGATGAGTTTATATTTGTCTGATTTATTCAACTGCAGATTGCTTATAATTGTAGAAGTCTTTGCAGAGGCACATTTCAGTCTGGAGGAGGGTGAGGAACAGTGCGTGAATCCCTTAAAAATTGCCAAGCGCTGCACCACGCAGAGTCTCCTGCTTCAGTATATTCTTGAACACAGCCTATTGCATCTTTTTTGAGTAAGTGAATACTTCTGATAGAAAAATTTGTTGGTTTGTATTTGTATCGGCTTATCATATCAGCTAGAATTTTCATATCAGTGGATCTCTAGTTAGGATGCTTCCTCAGAAGGCACAGTGGCTCATCAGGTTTTATAAAGCAGTGGTGGTGTTGTCTCTTGTGCCCTTATGAATGAGACTTATTTTTATATTTTGGCCCGCTAATGCACACAAGCAATTACAGTCTCATTAGAACATGTCTTATGCTCTGGGCTTTGAAAGGGATGTGATGAGCCCATATCAGCGGGGCCCTTTACCACCAGCAGAGAGCAATATCACACACGTGCAGTCGCTGGGGGTCAATATGACCGAGTCTTATCAGAACATGAAGAATAACAGCCCTGAGGTGACACAATAGGGAAACAAGGACTCATTGTTGTGCCCAAGTGTTTGAGGGGGAAGTCTGGGCCAGCAGGCTGTTAGCTGAGGTGTGAGAAAAATCTGTCTGGATGCTTCTTTGACTAAAACAGCTACATGTGATAGTAAGCTGGTTTCTATGGCCATTAGTTGGTTTAGTTGGTTGGATTCAGTTAGTTTGCTTGTTCCAGATTATTATCCCATAGGGAACTTAGTTTGCAAAACAAACAAACAAACAAACAAAACAAAAAAAAAAACAAAAAACAAAACAAAACAAAACAAAACAAAACAAACAAACTTAAGTATATAAGTATAATAATAATAATAATTTAAAAAAGTGTATATATCTCTAGCTAAATATATATCCAGCTTTGTCACATTTTATTTTATTTTATTTTATTTTATTTTATTTTATTTTATTTTATTTTATTTTATTTTATTTTATTTTATTTTATTTTATTTTATTTTATTTAGTTTAGTTTAGTTTAGTTTAGTTTTATTTAGTTTAGTTTAAACTTGCACCCTTCCTGAAAAATGCAAAAATTTAAGATGAAATAAAAATAAAATGTATTCAATTAGTTTGTTTAAGATTATTATACCATAGGGAATTTAGTTTCCAAAAAAACAAAAACAAACAAAAAGCTCATAAATAAATAAAAAAGTATGTATATATCTCCAGCTTGGGCGCATTTTAATTGGTACTATTTTTTATTTTATTTTATTTTATTTTATTTTATTTTATTTTATTTTATTTTATTTTATTTTATTTTATTTTATTTTATTTGTGTCCAAATTTATTTTCAATTTGCACTTTTACTATGCTGATCCATAAGATGAAAAAAAAACAACAACAACAACGCTGATAAAATGATTCATTAAACATACAAGTTAATTGATTTACTATAATAAAAGTGAACTGGTCTCAATCAGTGTTTGTAATGGAATACATAACGCACTATTATTTGAAGTATGTGTACTAATTATTATTATATTTTAAATAGCATGTGAAATAGTGTGCATGATGCAATAATGAATATTCCAAACATAAGCTTCTGACAATGTGTTCACCCGACCTCATTAAATTGCATAAAAATTTCAAAAGTAGCATCTAACTTTGCATACAAATGTCTTTTGGCATTTTCCACGTATAATTAGTGAAATGTTAACAGTTATGGATAATGTTGTCTTTAGATCATTTGGCATATTGGAAAGGGCAGGTCAAATCAAATGCATTGCACATACTGCACATTTTGGTGCCATCATTTTGATTGATTTGGATAATAATACCAAAAAAGCTACCTTATTTACCCCATTTAAGTACTTAAATGCTACATATGCACCCTAACACTCTGCTTGACTAATGCAGAAATAGTAAGATATATTTGTGTTGAAATAGCAATCTATATTTGGGTTTGTGACTTTTCAAACCCAAATATACAAATTTCTCTGCTGTATAAGCACTGACATTTACTTTAAGGAATGCAAATGTAGCTATATGTTTGTTTTATTTTTGTGCTTAGATTTAGTAATAGCAAATCAGAAGGATTTGAGGTTAAAACTCCATGCTATCATATGAATCAGGCTTTATATCCGAGGCACAGCAGCCTCAGTCTCCCCATGCGACCCGTGAATCGGCGGTGCATGCGTTTGCAGCTCAAATCAGGCTCGGTTTGTGCGTCTTGAATTAGAAGCAGTGTGCAGTGAGGTGTTGCGTCCGCCGCTACATTCACACTGTTGAGGAAGCGTTAAAAACTCCACCACTACAAATATTGGGTGTATAGTTCAGGTTCTTTCAGACAGCGGGAGCATTATTAGCAGTAGATGAACACCGGTAGCGCTGCATATTACATGCGAGCGGCGCGGAAAAACTCAATGGAGGAGAATGAATGTGCTGCTTTGTCTGTGTAATGATGTCCCTGCGCTCGCCTCCACCTGTTCGTGTTCGCCGTATATCGTGCGATTGTGTGTAAGAGAGGAAGACAGGTGTGGGAAGAGAGAGAAAGAGAGAGCCGTAGACTAAAAGCTAATGATACCGTCAGCAGCCCTCGACTCTTTGAAGAATCTCCCAGCACTATGTGCTAGTAAAGTCGACAAACACTCCATCACTGTCAGCTCTCAAATTCACAGGGAAAGCCTGTTTCCTCCAGTCAACACAAATCTCAAAAAGCCCTTTTGTGTCTGTCAGTCTCCAACACTTTCATTTTGACAGGTAAACACAAGAAAAGGTAATCGACTCATGCTTGGGGGGATACAAAGAGGAAATACCAGATCAGGTTTGTGTGGCCGTCTAGTGTACTTTTGGGATATTTTCCTTTTCCCATTATTGGATTTTTTTATTTAAACCTCCTTCATCTTATTGTGCCATTGAGGGAGAACTCAATTTAGGAAAATAACAACACGGAGGGGAGTATCTAAATATTAAATTGATGGAAAATATTGCACTGCAAAAATACTCTTTTTCTTAATTTGGATCTAATTTTCCAATTTGTATCTCGAAATCATTAAAACTAAATAAGTAGTATTCCATAACATATTAAAACTTGTTTTCAAGCATATTTTGTTTGCACAGGCAGATTTATTTTTCACTTTTTAAGTAAACAAGTAAAAAATTAGAAAATTCTGTTTGTGCATTAGGACAAAATTACTTATATTCATGATTTAATATATGAAAACTTCTTGTTAAAGTATGATAAAGTACAAATAAATAGTAATATAAGTAATAGTTAAAATAATAAGTAATAGTTAAAATAATAATAATTAGTGCTGTCAAATCGATTAATCATGATTAATTGCATCCCAAATAGGCTGTCAAACGATTAATCGCACACAAAATAACAGTTTGAGTTTGCCTAATATATGTGTGTGTACTGTGTATAATTATTATGTGTATATAAATACAAACACACACATGTATTTTATTTTGTATGCGATTAAACGCGATTAATCGTTTGACAGCTCTAGTTTGTTTACGTAACGTGTGAGTGCTGTATATTTATATGTATATATAAATATACACACATACATACATATATTTAAGAAATAAATATATATAGATTTATATTTATATATAATGTAAATCATATATAAATATGAATACATATATACGTGTAAATATATACATGTACATTTGTGTGTTTCTATATACATATAAATATACACAGCACATGCACATATATAATGTAAACACAAACTTTTATTTTGGATGCATGGAACATGATCTTTACGTAATATCCCAATGATTTTTGGCATAAAAGAAAAATCGATCATTTTGACCCATACAATGTATTTTTGACTATTGCTACAAATATACCCGTGCTACTTAAGACTGATTTTGTGGTCCTGGGCACATTTTTTTAACCCTCTTTCCTGTGGGTTTCATTCTATGTTATTCAACTTAATTAAAGAAATAGTCCACCCAAAAATGAAAATTTAAAAAAACTTCAAAGTCGATCCAAACCTGTAGAAGATATTTTGTAGAATGTTGGTAGCCAAATAGTTTGGTTCCCATTGACTTCCATTATATATTTTGACCATACAATGGAAGTCAATGGGAACTGAAACAGTTTGGTTACTAGCGTTCTTCAGAATATCTTATTTTGTATTCCATTGAAGAAAGAAAGTCATACAGGTTTGGAACAGCTTGAGGGCAGATAAATTAATTTTTTTGGTAAACTATTCCCTCTCTGCATGGCGGTTACAAAGAGAAGCAAAACAGAATCAACGTTGAACATACGTCAATTGAAGCCTGTGGTTGTTTTCTGTAAACAACAAGGGTCAACTCAAGAGCAAAGGCTTGTTTTATGCAATATCTAAAAGTAAATTTTAATTCTTAAAGTTATTTAGTTTGTGTAAATACATCAATCAGTCATGCATATCCATTGAGAATTGCTTAAATGTTGATGGTATAGTACAATGTAACAATGTTTTCTATGATTTCATGCTATATATACAATCATCATACCACCCAGGACTATGCCAGTGTAAATGATGAACAGTATTGTCATTCTCAACAAACCCCACCTGGGTCATGCAGGTCGCATTATATTGAGAGCTCGTTTTATTGCACAGTATCCCGCCATTATATTAGATGTTCCGCAGTGTGTTGAGACTCTCAAACCTGTAATTGCATTTTGACTAGTCCCACTGGCTGAAACCCAGCATTCGAGCTTTAGGATAATTGACTGGCTGTAATGGAGACGAATAAAACATCAGGAGAACGAAGGCAACCGGTGCATGTGAAGAAAAAAGCTGTTGGGTGTTTTGCTGTCAAGAAAACAAGTCGGTTTTCTCACACCTCAAATGTATCTTTGTCTTGAGGGAGGCTTGTAGACTAAAATCTGATTAGTTGTGTTTGCGTTTATGGGAAATGATTGCCTTGAATGTTTGCTTTGTCGAGAAATTATTTTCTCGATGCGTAAAGCAACACGTCTCGCAATATAAAGATCCCAGAGGACAATTTTATTGTTCAGAGGCTGAGCGTTCAAAGCACAGGAGAATTAATGGAGATTTTATTTTGATGTATAAACTTTGTCTCTGGTGTTTCTCCTAAAATTTATTAGGAGAAATAAAAATAGTAACAAATAAGACAAATGTTGGTTATAAAATGAATTAAATAGAAGCTCAGGTCTTGTAAAGGAATGAGAAATATTTGCATTTATATTGAGATTTCTGACTTTTGATTGCAGATTTGACATTTGATGAATCTGAGCACAGTTTAAAAATAATTCAAGAGATAAAGCAATAGTTCCCCAAAATTAAACTTGATCAAAATGTACTTCATCAGAACAGATTTGGAGAAACAAATCCACCGTTTAGGCATTTTAACTTTAAACCATTGCCTTTTTGCCCAAAATATGAGTCCATAATCCATAAACACTGTGAAAAAGGTCATCCCTGTCCTCTGATGTCAAAAATCCACCGACATATTAGCATAGAACTATTGTGGACTATCCATATTATCTATGCATATTTCTCTCCTGATTCAGACAAGATGACTTTTTTACTTAAGAAAGCAATATTATGGATACAGGACTCTTATGTTAGCCAGAAGCAATGATTTAAAGTTACAGTTGAGGTCAAAAGTTTACATTGCCCTTTTAGAATCATTAAAAATGTTATTCTACCAAAATAAGAGGGATGTTATTGTTTATTTAGTACTGACCTGAATAAGATATTTCACATACAAGATGTTTACATATAGTCCACAAGAGAAAATAACAGTTGAATTTCTAAAATCCTCTTGATTCTTAATACTGTGTTGTTACCTTAATGATCCACAGCGTTTTTTTTTTGTTTTTTTTTAGTGGTAGTTGTTCATGAGTCCCTTGTTTGTCCTGAACAGTTAAACTGCCCTCTGTTCTTCAGAAAAATCACTCAGGTCACACAATTTTTTTGGTTTTCAGCAAAATAAGAAAAATGTACACATCTCCATTCTGTTCAGAAGTTTTATCCCCGTCTCTCATTGTTGGAAAGTGTTCAAATACACAAAAATGCTGAAAAGCAAAAGAATTTGTGGGACCTGAAGTATTTTTCTGAAGAAGAGAGGGCAGTTTAACTGGTCAGGACAAACAAGGGACTCATGAACAACTATCACTAAAAAACAAAAAAACAAAAAAAAAACGCTGTGGATCATTAAGGTAACAACACAGTATTAAGAATAAAAAAAAAAAAAAAAAAGTGTATATAACCTTTTGAGCGGGGTCATTTTTATAAATTCAGCTGCTATTTTCTCTTGTGGACTATATTTAAACCCCTATTATGTGAAATATCTTATTCAGGTCTGTACTAAATAAACAGTAACATGCATTTTGTATGATCCCTCTTATTTTGGTAATATAACTAACATTTTTAAAGATTCTGAATGGGGGATGTAAACTTTTGACCTCAACTGTAAAATATCTTCATAATAATTCTATTACAGACAGTTTTTAATTTCACAATATGTTAACTGATGGACTGGAGTGGTGTGGATTACTTATGAATTATTGTGATTATCAGCTATTTGGACTCTCATTCTGGCGGCACCCATTCACTGCAGAGGATCCATTGGTGAGCAAGTGATGTAATGCTACATTTCTTCAAATCTGTTTCCATGAAGAAACAAACATCTACACCTTGAATGGCCTGAGGGTGAGTAAACATTTAATATATTCTCATTTTTGTGTGAACGGTTCCTTTAAGGAAATCTATTTTTTTTTTATTGGTGATATTTTGAAATATGCTGTAATGCAAAACAGAACAAGAACAAACGTTACGTCAACTGAAGTCATTGGCTATTTTCTGTAAACAGCAAGGGTCAACTCTAGAACAAAGATTTGTTTTGCTCAAAATCTCAAAGCAAGTTGTAGATCAAAAACCAGTGACATAAGAGCGAAGACAGAAGGATGGCAATAAAAGAATATTTCGAGATCAAAGACACTTGCACCCACAGCATTCTCCTCGATTAACGTATGGTGAATTATGCATAAACATTATGTGAACCACAGGAAGCCTCTTTGACCCATGTAGCCATGCAAGAAAATACTGACATAAGATTTTCCTTTCCTGTTTGCTTGAATATAAAACGCAGGGTTGAAATTCAAAGTTAAATAGCCATCTGGTAGGAGATTTGTGGTGAAGAGCAAACACTCACTATGTCAGAGTTAACAGAAGCCAGAGGCAACGTCCAAGTTTCCACACTGCAGCTGTTTTCTTGGCATTACAGATATTTCTTAAGACTGTGGGGGATGCTGATTGTTGTGAGATCAAGGACATGTTTTTGCAAGATGTTTCATGAAGATTATTGTATTCCTACATTCAAAGAAACAGTTTACACAACAATGAACATTTCTAGAATTCACACCATCATGTCATCTTAAATGGCTACTTTTTCTCTAGCATCGTTGTTGTTGTTTTTCAGTAATAAATATGTGACCATGGACCACAAAACCAGTCATAAAGATCATGTTTTTCTAATTGAAATTTAAAATCATCTGAATAAGTAAAGCTGAATAAGTAAGCTTTTCATTAAAGTATGGTTTGTTAGGATAGGACACTATTTTCCCGAGATACAACTATTTGAATATCTGAAAACATTGAGAAAATCACCTTTAAAGTTGTCCAAATGAAGTTCTTAGCAATGCATATTACTAAGCAAAAATTAAGTTTTGATATATTTACGGTAGGAAATTTACAAAATATCTTCATGGAACATGATCTTTACTTAATATCTTAATGCTTTTTGGCATAAAAGAAAAATAATCATTTTGACCCATACAGTGTATTTTTGGCTATTGCTACAAATATACCCGTGCTACTTACGATTGGTTTTGTGGTCCAGAGTCACATATTTAAGTATAGTACTAATATTAATTTATTTAATTAGCACTTCTTAGATAAGGTTCATTGTCTTGGATATTATAGAAATTAGAAATCATTTTTTGGCATGATTAATAATATTTTTGGAAGAGTTATACATGCTCGATTCAGGTAATTTTTAAAGAAATTCATACTTTATTCAGCAAGGATGCATGAGCATGAAATTGATCAAAAGAAAAGACATTTATAATGTTACAAAGATTTCTGTATTTTTAAAAAAAATGCTGTTATTTTGAACTTTCTAAATAAAATGCATCACGGTTTC
The DNA here is from genome assembly GCF_022985175.1 of Labeo rohita. Classification (NCBI taxonomy): domain Eukaryota; kingdom Metazoa; phylum Chordata; class Actinopteri; order Cypriniformes; family Cyprinidae; genus Labeo; species Labeo rohita. The sequence continues at coordinate 44,721,518 of NC_066869.1, read as the reverse complement.
CAAATAAACATTAACCCACAAAAGTGTGTTCAACATTGATAATAAAAAGTTTCTTTAATTTCAGATCAGCATATTAGAATGATTTCTGAAGGATGATATGATAATGAAGACTGGAGTAAAGATGCTGAAAATTCAGCTTTGATCGCAGGAATAAATTATGTTTTGAAAATATATTCAAATTGAATAAGATTATTTGAAATTCTAATAACATTTGACAATATGTTCTATATTTTTGATCATATAAATGCATTGATGAGCATCAGATTTTTTTTTAAAAAAGGCAAAAGTATTTTTTTAAAAAGCAAACATTCAGTAGTTATACAAATTCATGCATTTCTGTCTTGTTTAAAAGATTTTTTTGTGCATTTTTTAATTTAAATGCGTTATGCTTGTTTCAACAGGGGAATTTTGAGTTTGAATATCTGGAAAGAGCAGCACTTGTGTGCACTGAAGAAAGAAAATCACCTGTGTTGGGAACAACATGGGGGTGAGCAAATAATGACAGCATTGTCACATCATAATACACTGAAAAATATCAAATAATTCTGTTTTTCTCTTCATAATGACATGCGACACTTCCATTCAGCTGTAGTTCATTTTCACCTTTTTACCTCGTTTCGTTCTTCCTCTGCTTCGTTCCTCTCTCCCTTTCTCTCTTTCTTGTCTATTTCTGAGCTTAAGGGCCTGTAGCTCTGCTCGTCTCCGCTTCTGTTAATCAGCATAACCTTTCTGTGTGCTTTGTCGGTGACACACAGGCTGGCATAAAAAAGATGGTTCTCAGCATCTGTGCCGGCTTCGCGCTTTCTCTCTCAGCGCCTTTCGATTTCCATCGCAGGAAAAAGGCAGCTCTGTAGATAGCGGACGCTTTCTGTTTGAAGTCTGTCATCGGCGAAGAAGAGGAAAAGGGATTTGTGGATGAGGAACCCCACCTTTCATCCCACGATGCCTTGCCCTGAGGGGGGTTATCCTAATTAAAGCACACGCATGCTGCTATAGGATGGCACAGAAGCGCATGTAACTGTGGGTATTCGGCCCTGGCGGAAACTGGCACTGGTGGAGGAAAGAACCTCTGGCTGGTGGACTTCAAGATCGCTTTCTCTTTTTGCTCTTGTTTGAGGTTTTGATCTATATGGATTGTAAGGTATCGTGGCCTCGTGGTCGGCTATATGCTGCAGGGGTGATATCCTGAATCTGTGCTTTAATTGCCCAACTTCTGCCAAGAAACATGGAGGGGAGCGTTCACACCGCATCCTAAAGCGATCGCTGCACACTGCCATCTTGAAGCGTGTCTCTAATTGCATGAGAGGCTCCCTTGTGTAAATCCTACAGAGAGAACGAGGAGAAACTCCAAAAGTCAAAAGTGTAGGAGGCTTTGAATGGGATCTGTTGTTCCTCAAAAAAGACTGCTTTTCAGATAACCCTCAAAAAGGTTACATTATATGTAGATGAAAAGCCAAGTAGCATTACCGTCATTTGAAGTTCAGTCGGCTCATTTGATTAGTGTTTCTTATAAATAATTTGTTTAAAACCCCTAACCCTAAGACTAAAACTTTTAGCATGTAACTAATTAAATAAAGTAATCTGCAGCATTTGTAAAATATATATATATATATATATATACAGTTGAGGTCAAAAGTTTACACCTTGCAGAATCTGCAAACTGTTTTACCAAAATAAAAGTGATCATACACAATGCATGTTATTTTTTTATTTAGTACTGACCTGAATAAGATATTTCACATAAAAGATATTTACATATAGTCCACAAGAAAAAATGTATAAAAATGTTTCGGCTCAAAAGTTTACATCGACTTGATTCTTAATACTGTGTTGTTACCTGAATGATCCACAACTGTTTTTTTCTGTTTAATGATAGTTGTTCATGAGTCCCTTGAATGTCCTGAACAGTTACACTGCCCGCTGTTCTTCAGAAAAATCCTTCAGGTCCCACAAATTCTTTGGTTTTTCATCATTTTTGTGTATTTAAACCCTTTCCAACAATGACTGTATGATTTTGAGATCCATCTTTTCACACAGAGGACAACTGAGGGACTCATATGCAACTGTTGAACAGAAGATTCAAACACTCACTGTTGCTCCAGAGGGAAAAACCATGCATTAAGAGCCGGAGGGTGAAAACTTTTGAACAAAATGAAGATTAAGTTAAATTTACCCTGATCTACGAATTGAATAAGTTTTCACCCCCTGGCTCTTAAAGGAGAAGTCCACTTCCAAAACAAAGATTCACATATAATGTACTCACCTCCTTGTCATCCAAGATGTTCATGTCTTTCTTTCTGCAGTCATAATAAAACCCTTCTTCCTTGGCTGGGATTGTTTACAACCGCATTTGGGATCGTTTGAAGCCACATTTAAACTGCTTTTTGGAAGTTCAAAATTGGGGCATATCACTCCTTTATATGGAGAAAAATGCTGAAAAATTTTTCTCAAAAAACATAATTTCTTTACGACTGAAGAAAGACATGAACATCTTGGATGACAAGGGAGTGAGTACATTATATGTGCATCTTTGTTTTGGAAGTCGACTTCTCCATGAATGCATTTTGTTTCCTTCTGAAGCATCTGTGAGTGTTTGAACCATGTGTAATAGTTGCATATGAGTCCCTCAGTTGTCCTTAGTGTAAAAACATGGATCTCAAAATCATACAGTCACTGTTGGAAAGGGTTCAAATACACAAAATGCTGAAAAACCAAAGAATTTGTTAGACCTGAAGGATTTTTCTGAAAAACAGCAGGCAGTGTAACAATTCGGGACAAACAAGGGACTTATGAACAACTGTCATAAGTCAACCAAACAAAAAACAAACAAAAAAGAAAACACAGCTGTGGATCATTTAAGTAACAACACAATAATAACAATCCAGTGTATGTAAACTTTTGAATGAGGTCATTTTGATAAACTCCACTAAAATTTTCTCTTGTGGACTAGTGAAATACCTTATTCAGGTCAGTACTAAATAAAAAATAACATGCATTTTGTATGATCCCTCTTATTTTGATAAAATAATTAATAATTTGCAGATTCTGCAAGGTGTATGTAAACCTCAACTGTTGACCACAACTGTAAGTACGCTATTGTTAAAAAGGTCTGTATGATTTTTTTAATGCTTTTTATTTTAATGTCTTTTATGCTCACTGAGTCTGCATTTATTTAATTAAAAACACAGAAAAAATGGTAATATTGTGAAATAGTATTACAATTTAAAATAACCACTTTCTATTTAAATACATTTTAAAATGTAGTTTATTACTGTGATGCAAAGCTGAATTTTCAGCATCATTACTCCAGTCTTCAGTGTCACATGATCCTTCAGAAATCATTCTATATGCTGATTTGCTGCTCAAGAAACATTTCTTATTAGCAAAGTTGAAAACATTGATGTTTAATATTTTTGTGTAAATGATACTTTTTTTTTCATTATTATTTGGTGAATAGAAGGTTCAAAAGAACATCATTTATTTGAAATAGAAATCTTTTCTAACATTATTAATGGTTTACCACCAGATTTGATTAATTTAATGCAACTTTACGGCATAAAAGTATTATTTAATTAAAACTTTAGAATAGTATTGTTTATTATAAGAAGTTAAGTCTCTTATTGTGGATTTGTGCAGTTGCCGCCTAGAGTGTCCCAAATGTTCCAATCACTTGGTTCCTTGACAGTTAGGATGCTGTCTATGTGGGAGGCTAAAATGTTTATGAGCAAGATGAAATTCTGATATGATTTTAACAATCTCTCAAATTTCACACAAAACGCCTTTAAAACGGCCACCACATTCCACAAAACCAGCCAGGAGAAGGAAATCGAACCTAAAGCGTCTTAAAAGGACAATGTCCCCGAGGTGCTGATGCCATTTGCACCACAATTGTCAACTATATATTTCCTTTCCTGCCGTTTTTCATTCTGTTTTTATGTCTGCTTCTGTGATAAACATGTCCAGTTTCGATCCGGTGTGACAGTGTAATTGAGCGAGTCGCACTTCTCTCGGCGGGTTGACCGTCAGAAGGCATCTTGGTCATTCTCTCGCTCTGTTGTAAATCCCAGCGCGGCCTTGACTCGCTAAACCTGTCTTCCAGCCTATTTTTGCCTCACCTTGTGTTTATTTTCCTCATAGCACTTGGCAGATTTATCCGCGTTCTTCTCTGTGTTTTAAATGGTGAGCGGCATATGTCATAACCTGCACGACTGGCCGTACCCTCCGTGAATTGTAACGCTTTTCGGTTTATGTCTCTCTTTCCGTTCTCTTTATTTCCTGCCTCCATCTTTATAGCTGAGACGCGCAACCTTGGCTTTGGGACGGATGGTCATGCGGCATGACAATGAGGGCAGAGAGAGACAGACAGAAATGACACTGTAAAATCACTTTTAGATCAAATAAATAATGCTGTAAACATTTTTTGGATAAAAAAAATCACTTCTCAGCATTTTTAAGTGTTTAACGAACACTTTATTTTTTATTGTTTAGGAGCGAAAATGTATGAAAGCTTATTTCTGCCAGTGAAGAAAAATATAGAAAAGGTAATCATGGCTTTTTATCTCACAATTTGGATTTTTTCCCCTCAGAATTTACATCTTACAATTAATTTGTAATTGTTAGATACAAACTCGCTATTCTGAGAAAAAAAGCCAGAACTGTGAGTTTTTAACTCTTGTAATTCTGAATTTTTGCATGTTGCAGTTAATAATTCGAAAAAGAATTCTGAATTTTAATTTGCTTTTAACTTTTTCTTCAGAAATCTTTTTTTACAAATTGAAAATCACCATTTTGAGAAAAAAAGTCCAATTTATAGATATAAACTCACAATTGCAAGAAAAAAGTAAGAATTGTAAGTTCTTAACTTGTACTCGTTAGTTTATATATTGCAATTCTAACTTTTTTCCTCAGAAAGTTAAATTTACATCTCAATTAAGAACTTGCCAATCTGAGAACAAAAGGCTGAATTGTGAGCTATAAACTCAAAATTGCCAGAAAAGTCAGAATTGTTGGTTATTAGCTCGAAATTGTGAATTTTTTTTCTCAGAATGGTGAGTTTACATCTCACAATTTAGATTTTTTTTTCTGAATTTTGATCTCATATTTTGCAGTTTTGATTTTATTCCAGAATTCTGAATTTACATCTTACAATTCTGTTTTTTTTCTTAGAATTCTGAGTTGAAATTTTACAACTGATTTTTTTTTTCAGAACTTTGATTTACATCTCACAGTTTAGATTTTTTTTCTCTGAATTTTGATTTTCTTCCAGAATTCTGAATTTACATCTTGCAACTCAGATTTTTTTTCTCAGAATTTCTCTTTTTTTCAGTTTACGTCTCCGTTTAGATTTTTTCTCTGAACTTTGAGTTCATATCTTGCAATATTGATTTTTTTTTCACAATTCTGAATTTATACCTTACAATTCAGAATTTTTTTCAGAATTCTGTTTACATCTTGCAGCTCTTAATTTTTTTCAGAATTTTGAATTTACATCTCACAGTTCTGATTCTTTTTCCCTGAATTTTGAGTTTATATCTTGTAATTCTGATTTTTTTTTTCAGAATTCTGATTTTATATCTCCCAATTTAGATTTTGTTTTTTTCAGAATTCTGTGTTTACATCTTGATTTTTACACATGATTTTTTTCTCAGAATTTTGAAATGACCTTTTACAGTTTATTTTTTTTTTTGCTCAGAATTTTGAGTTTACCTTTTACAGTTCATTTTTTTCTATGAATTTTGAGTTTACCTCTTACAGTTTAGCTTTTTTCAGAATGGTGTTTTTCAATTTTTTTCTTAGAATTTTGAGTTTACATCTTGCAACTCAGATTTTTTTCTCAGAATTTTAAGTTTCAATCTCACAATTCTTTTTTTTCTCAGAATATTGAGCTTATATCTCACAATTATTATTATTATTTTTTTTTTTTTGAGAATTTTGAGTTTCTCGTAATTCTGATTTTTTTTTTTAGAATTCTGTGTTTACATTTTGCAACTCTGATTTGTTTTTTTTTCTCAGAATATTGAGTTTACATCTTGCAATTCTGAGAAAAAGGCAGGACTGTGAGAAGTAAACTTAAAGTTGTGAGGCAAAAAAAAGCCCTTTTCACATTTTTATTCCGTGGTTGAAGTAAGCTTCAATAAAAATGTGATCTTTAAACTCATAAAAGTGAAAAGTTGGACCAGGGTGACAATGAGGACATAGTGGTGGCACTGAGGCTGGAATATTTAAGTGAAAAGTGCAGAGAGAGAGACAGATAATGGGGAGAGAGAGACACACTGAATACAAGTTTCACAGGCTGCTTAAGTGCTAAAACATGTCAAAAAATAAAGCATCAGACTTAAAAGAGCTGCGTAATTAATAAGACTATGTAATGAAAACCGATGAAGTTCACCACGGGATGTCACAACTTTGCACGCGTTCAGACAAACTCATTCATATGAATTTGCTTTTGATTTAGCGATTGTTTTGATGCTGTTATTCTCTTTGTCTTTTTCGATAACAGACGGATCTGTCTCTCTTTATGCGAGCCGCCCACTCATGCAGCAAGTGTCATCTGTATGTGTGGCATATTAAAGGCCTGTGGGAACTCATTAGGGTGACAGACGCAGGGCTTACTCTCCCTCCCTTGGATTGCCATGTTTGTGCCATGACGGGTTCAGAATGTGCAGTGAGAGGGCAGAGGTGGTGTGCGGTGGGGATGAGTGTTTTTCAGGCAAATGTAAATTCATTTGATGTTGATGCTGAAAAGAGGGTCGTTTCTTCAACTACGGGCACTTTTGACCCTCTCTTAAAACACACTTTTTACACTTTCATGAGTTCACAGTGTCATTTCCAAATCTCAAATGACTGTTTGATAGACATTTTTAGGATATACAGTCAAACCAAAATTTATTCAGACACCTTCAACATTTCTCACATTATCACAGTTTATTCATAGTAGTTTAGAAAATGGTGATTAAATATGACAAGAATTGTGTCAGAACAAGTTCATCTTGATAATCACAAATGAATTGCAGTCAAACCAAAATTTAATGACACCTTTAAAATTTCTCACATTATCACATTATTTTATTTTATTTTATTTTATATATATATATATATATATATATCTATATATATATCTATCTATCTATATATATATATATATATCTATATATATATCTATCTATATCTATATATATATATATATATATATGTATGTATGTATACAGAGACATTTGTGTTTTTTTAACACAAAAAGTAAAAAAAAAAACATTTTCATATTTATTTTAAAATAATGTTTATTTGCAGAACCTTATTGTAAAGTTTTACTAATTTCTTTCTTTCTTTAAATGTTTAATTTGGTCTCTTTATTAATAATAGTTACACAAATATTCACCTTTTTACACCATTAATTAACAAATCCTTTCTAAACTAAGTGCCTGAATTACAATGATTGTTACAGACATGGAAATGCATATTTAATTTTAATTTGTTCTTTTATATTGTGAATTTTGAATATTGATGTTGGAATTGTTGGAAATGACCAAAACAAAAAATGATTATATCTATGTAGGTGAGAAACCGTCCATTTGTTTCCACATTTTTGACTTACACCAGCATTTAGGTCAGCTTTCGGACCATTTGCAAACATTATAGATGCATTTTTGTATTGATAGGTTTACCTGCCAATCCTAAAGTCGTAGAAGCACTGTGTACTGTATCACGTGACTTCTATCTCACCATCATTTAGGAGAAGAGTATCTCCCTCTGAAACCCTTTCCACTGATGTCGCTGTTTGACACTGTTATTTATATCTCATATTTCATAATATTTTTTCTCTTCCATGCATTATTTCGAGGAGTCACTGCGCCTCCCTTGCCTCCTTGGAGAAAATGTCTCTGGAGTGCATGTGTGTTTTTTGTGAGCGTTTGTGAGTGTGTGCTGTGTATAAGGGACTTTCCTTTGTCCTTGGGGAGCAGGTGACTCATAAGTTTAACAGATGTCATAATCGCACACCCAACACACCAAAGCAGAGGTGTGAGGGAGTATCACATGACTGAATACAGATCGAGCCTGTCATGTGCGGTCGGGTCAAATATGCGGTTGCTAAGCGGCTAACCCAGTTGCTTGGGTGATGTGTACACATGATAATAAAGCCCCCTGAGCTAATGTGCCTGTATTGTTTGTTTGGGATGAATATGTGAATAATGAAGACATTGTACTGATAGTATCATCATCATTTTGGTTTCTGTCAACAAGCACGGGTCCTGCCGGAGCAAGACTTTTAATCATCCGTGACACGCAATCTGTAGAGCCGCTTTTTCAGGCCTTGTTGACAACAGGGTGGTTGTTGTGTCAATCTTGAGGTCAAGAGGTTTTAAGCATGATGAGGGATTTCTTGAAGGCAGCACAGTTTCGTTTGAAGGTGAAGTGTTGCTTTAGTGTACAACTAGTGTCAACAGACAGAATTGAAAAATGGTTTTCTAAAGACATCTGTGATTGGTCAGACAAACAGATGGCCACGCCCCAAACTCATGCCATTGGTTGAGTCATATATATATATATAATACAATAAGGTGTCATTTGTTAACATGAATTAATGTATTAGCTAACATGAACTAACAATGAACATTACATTTATTACAGTATTAATTCATTTTTGTTAATGTTAGCTCATAAAAATACAGTTCACAGTGCATTAAGTAATGTTAACAAACACAATTTGTAATTTTAATAATGCATTAGTAAATGTTGAAAATAATATTAACCAAGATTAATAAATGCTGTAGAAGTATTGTTTATCTTTGTTAATATTTTAACTGAAATTTGAGCATTTTTTGACTGATTTGTATTTTTTTGTTTTAAAGTTGACTTCACTTTTAGCATTTTAAAATGGTTGATTTTATGGCTGAATTTTATATATATATATATATATATATAATTTTAAGTTAATCTTTTTAAATATATATTTTTAATATTTAATATTTAAACTGAAATTTGAGCATCTTTTGACATATTTTTTTCTTCTTTTTCTTCTTTTTTAAAGTTTACTTCACTTTAAAAATGATTGATTTTATACTTAGTATAAACAAGAAACCATTTTTAAACCATTTTGACATTTTTATGAGACATTTATATTTATATGAGAATAATGCAGAAAATGTTGAATATAGAAATTTATAATTAAATTAATATTAACCAAGATTAATAAATGCTGTACTGTTCGTTCTATATATAACGTTATATAAAATGTATTATTATTATTATTAAAGTTAATATTTTTAATATTTTAATATTTTCACTGAAATTTGAGCATCTTTTGACTGATTTTTTTTCTTTTTTTACTTTTTTTATTCTTTTTTTTTTTTTAAAGTTTACCTGACATTTAAAATGATTGACTTTATACTTAGTATGTTTTAATTTTTTATTTTATTTATTAAACGAGAAACAAATTAGATTTTTATATCTGACATTTATATGAGCTCAATTTTATTCATTGTTTTCTTATACTGTCATTAATTAATAAATGTTGAGAAAATAAACCGAGTAACCATTTCTTGATAAGAATATCCTTGATCTTGGTAAGCACATTTAGTGCGTTTAGTTAGCGCTTTAGTCAGTTTAATTTAGTTAGTTTTCAGTTAATTTTGAACTCTGTTGCCTTTTCAAGTTTAGAATGTTAAGTGTGAAAAATGTTACAAATCTATAGCGGTCTGTTACATGTAGTGCTTAGTTAAATTCGTAAAGGTAATACTTATTGAAACTCTCTGCTTTTAGAGCAGTGTGATGCTTCTGTCCTGGTTAAGAGTTTATTGGCATGGAAACAGCAAAACGGGAGAAAATTCTGCTTTCTTCCCTTGGAGACAACATTTCAAACTCATTCATAACCAATTTAAAATTCATTATAATTCCAACATGTATGCAAATTAGAGAACTTAAACTTGGTGATAATACCTTTGCAGAAAATAATGCATGGCTGTTATACAAACCAGCATGTCAGCAGGATTTAATTAGCTGACGAGTAAACAACAAGCGCGTTTAAGCATATGAATTAAACACGGCCGGTGTTTACCGTACGCTAAACGCCATTTTCTCAAGTCTGATTCAAGTGAATCGTAATTTGCTTGATTGTTTTTGCTGGATGTGCAAATGTTTTCTCTTTTACACGTCGCCGGCGCAGGTTCCCTTATAATTTTGAATTAATAAATATCCCTGTTTAATTTGTTTCCCGCTTCCAATTTTCCCCAGACAAATCGCCGATTCAAGCCGCCGCAGTAATCAGCCACAACACAGAGATGGATTCCCAGCGAATCAAGGCACTTGACATTCACATCTGCAGAGGTCTCATTATCCAGACGGCGTCGTCTTGCCCGTATCCGTCTCTTCTGAATGCATTTTGGCTTTTACAGCCTTCTCACTTCCTGCTCCATTATCTGTGTTATCTTCCTCTCCCTCTCCCTGTCGCTGTGAGGTAAATGCGGAATGTCACACTCAATATTCCGGACGTGCCGTGATTAATTCCCCAGAGTTTCTCTTGGCCAGTTTACTAGCGGCCAGCCTGTGGTCGTCGGATGCTCCTTTGTCTCCTCCAATTCCCATTACGCTTTGCTGGCACTGACCTAATTTCCTCGCCACCCGCTCGGCTTCCAACTCGGAGCCCACCGCTGTCACCGGCTGAACTGCCCCACAGGGACCCATTCGCAAACTGATGGGCAGTTTTATAGCCCGCCGTTTTATAGCTATTTTTTTTATTCCGAATTGTTTCAGTCAGCTAGCTCGGCTCATCTTTCGCTTCTAACCCCCAGGGTGCGGCAGTGCAGGGAGTTCGAGAATCAAACGAATCTCGCCGTATTTACCGCCTCCATAAAAAAATACGCCGCAACAGTTTGTCAACTTTGCACCCGCAGAGGCATTTGCGGCGCACCGACCGAGGCCATAATCTCCTAAAGATGTGAGGTGATTAGTTTGGAAATAACACTGCTGCTTCAGGGACCCTGGTTTTATGGGCCGAAGCTCGAACAGACGTATGGAAATACAACTTCTGAGACGATTTTCTTGAGGTGGTCTCTCCGCTCCCATTTCCAATCTGATAAATGTCTGCTTCTGCCAAGCATATTCCAGTCGCTAGTCACTTGTGTGTTGTTGCGCTGCTAGCATCGCCGTCCTCGTCCAAGCATAACTTTCCTGGCGGTGCTACCGAGGAGGGCTCTGAAAAGCTTCTTTCAGCCCTTGTTTCAATAGATCCATTCGGGTTCGACTCGTTCGTAGATTATCTGCCCTGCTCTCTGTTTCTTTTCACTCCATCACCTATCTTCGGACTTAATGGAAAATCTGTCCGCTCCGGCGGCCTCTATTAGCATGAAACATGCCCATTCAGCTTTCGCTTTTGACCCGGGCCGGGATGCTAATAGGTCCGCGGGAGTAACCGGGGAACCTCGTGGCGGGGGGATCCCGAGGGTGCGGCCTCTATCGCCTCGACGTATCTTAATGCGCGTCTTCCAGAACAAATTGGCCTGTTTACTTAAGAATTGGCAGTCGCCCATGAATATTTGATAGCGAGCGACTGTTGACGGCCGCGTACAATGACTCCCTTATCTTATTTAGCCAGCCTGGCAGGCTCACGCCTCCCAACACTTCCCCTGAGAGACAGACGCCGCTGAAAGGGTTTGCAATCCAATACGGCAGCTGCACACCAAAGCCAGCGGTTATCATTGAGAGCGCAGGGCCGTCTAAGCCTTTCCCCCTTTCCCCAACCGTCGGGTATACAGGATATTAGCTCGAACCTCTCATATCACCTTTGCCGCAACGGCTAATAATACAGCAGGCTGGAAATCAATGAAGCTGCCCTAGATTTCAGCTCGCCGCTCTCCATAAAGGGATCTGGAGGGCAGCGAGGTTTTCGTTTTCTCCCCGTTTCTCTCTTTTCTCTTATTATAGGGGAAGAAAAATGGGTGACCGGGACTCAGAGATCATTTCTCCCGCTCCGAAAGTGCTAGCCGCTCTCTCCAGGGAGGTGAGTGTTTCACTGGGGTTTATGCTACGCTGTGACAGTGGCTGTCTCTCTTCATTAGAACACAGGCCTTTGCTCCCTCAGATGGTAATTCAGCGGCACGGGATTGTGCTGAGTGCGCAGAGGAGGATTCTGGGTGGGCTGATAGAGACGAGAACGGAACGAGAGAGATGCGATGAGATCGGGTTTCGCTCTCCAGGCCAGTGGTGGGCAACCTCATCCGCAAAGGACCCCTGAGGTTTTGTGTTTTCATTCTAAACGCACCTGCCTCAACAAATTGGAAGCTCAGTTTAATGACAGCAGTTGAGCTAAATATGAGGTAAAAATACAATGCGACTGAAAGTCAATTAAGTGGTGTGTGGAAGTGGTTTATAGGATGCATGTTAACACCGAAACTGAGAAATATTTAAATTGCATTTTAATTTGATTGCATTTTATTTTTTAATTAGTATCTCCTCTAAATTAAAGCTTAGTGGAGTAAAACTCCACTAAGGATGTGATAACTATGACAATAACTGTAACTATAAAGTTTTAATAATAGTTCTAATTCTGTGAGAACAGGGAAGTCCACACTACAAATATAATCATAATGAAACAGATAAACAATATTGTTGGAATCACTTTCAGAACATTTTGTTCCAGCTAATGAATGCTAAAAACATAATCCACCCAACTGAAATGATTGCGCATTTGAAGTGGTAGAAAACAAAACTTCAGCACACATTTATAATTAACAGAATGTTATCATCTGTTCTTGTGGATTAGTTATATTGTTATAGTTATAATATAGTTATTGTTCCTGGCGTGAACGGGTCGTGAACGTCTGATTTCACAAAATGTGTAGTTTTTCGCAAACTCTTTTATTTTTTGTTGATTATGAAAGTAGTTATTTTTAGTGATGTCTTCTATTTTTTTTAATGCAGTGAAAGCAGATGAGGGTTAGTAATTAATGACAGAATTTTTGGAGTAGACTGTCCCTATAAATATTATTTCACCCAAAAATGAAAATTCTGTCATTACCTACTCACCCTCATGTCATTCCAAACCCGTAAGACCTTTGTTCATCTTCAGAACACAAATTAAGAAATCCGAGGGCTTAATGTGCATTGAAGACTAACATAGAAAAGAAGAAATTGTTGTATAAAGTCGTTATTTTTGTTTTCTGCACGCACAAAAAGTAGTCTCGTCACATTACGGTTGAACCACTGATGTCACATGGACTATTTTAACAGTGTCCTTACTACCTTTCTTGGCCTTGAACGTGGTAGCTGCGTTGTCAGATTCAAAAAGCTCTCGGATTTAATCAAAAATATCTTGATTTGTGTTCTGAAGATTAACAAATGTCTTACGGGTTTGGAACGACATGAGGGTGAGTAATTAATGACAGAATTTTCATTTTTGTGTGAACTGTCTCTTTAAAGCCGTGATCAAATGGAAGTAGTAATAGATCTTTTCTTTTGTATTGTCACATATCAAAAAGAAATTTGAAAAGAAATCTGTTGATTGTTAATTGGATTTTGAGATGTGGACATGCACTCAGAAATGAAATGAATGCAGTCAGTTGTGCAGAGATGGGTTTTAAGCGCTCTAAATGATTGGAGAAAACCAGAGAGAAGTCTGTCGTTTCAACAGAAAAAAAAGATATGCACAGATGAACAATTTAAAATAAGATCAATAATATGTATTTTAATCATCAAGGTTTGCAGGATCTGTTCATTGTTATTTATTGATCAAATCTTTTATCAACTTACCAACATGCTTCCAATCATTCAGAGCTAAACAGAGAGTCACAAGTAAGTAGCAAGTCATTTAGCCATGGTTTTGTCAAAAGCTGCTTAAAGCGCTCATATTACATAGACAATCCCCTCGGAACAACCTGGGGTTAAGTGACTTACTTAAGGCCACAATGGTGATGGGTCATGCTTTTACTCTTTACAGAGCTTGAACCTGCAACCTTCTGACTGCCAGCCCTAAACTATATTGTGATGTAGTGGGTAAACATCATGGGCCGTCCAAAAAGGCTTGGAGAGTCGCCATTGTGCCCTTAAGCTAAACACATGCAAAAGATGTTTGCTGTGTGTTCAGTGTATTTACACGGTTTGTAATCATTTTGCCACCACATATAAAAATGTATCTTCTTAAATTGTTGAAAATGCTTTTATATTTTCATATTACTTGCAGTAGGACAATATGTGACCATGGACCACTAAACCAGTCATAAGGGTCAATTTCTTGAAATGGAAATTTATACATCATCTGAAAGCTTTCCAATGATGTATAATTTGTTAGGACAGGACAAGATTTACATGAGCGTCTTACCTCAGACCTGCCCTAAATCAACTGTAACAGTCCAACCTCCATTGTTTTGATCCTGGAGCAGGGATGTAAGTTAGACAAGAATATCTCCGATTGAGCGACTGAGGTGTTGTGTTGCTGGATGTAATAATGAACATAGTGATTGTCATTTACTCCCGACATCTGAGCCGCTGAAGATGCAGTGGATTACGTTTGGTTGTGAATGATCTACATAAATGCGTCTATGTTCGCGCAAATCATTTGTGATCCAGCTTCACCTACAGCAGAAGTGAATATAAGGCTTTTTTTATGAATTTCTGCAATCACATTTCCTAATAATGTGCTAGTTAGCAAGTTTCGCAGCTAAACGTGCTAAATGCAGCCAAAGTAAACAGGCTTGTCACTCCACAGAGAGAAAAGAGGGGCGGGGCAAGTAGAGCTCATTTGCATTTAAAGGAACAATCCATCAAAATGGGTTGATTTTTGCAGAGCTTTTTTTTTACAAGGTAAAAAGGGTGTTGTTTTTACACTACCATGGAGAATTTTTAACCAAAGTATATTATTGACTTTTCATTAAGACCCTAAAAAAATCATATTAACTTGGCATCCGATGACCCCTTTGTGGTCCAGGGTCACATATAAGAATGCTAAAAATATAAGAATCTGAATCTGAAACATTTCATGACTATTTGATTGTTCAGATTATAAATCATCAGCGTAATACCTACTCTAGATGGTTAAATAGAAGAAAAAATGAAAAGACCAAGCACATTTCAGTTTACAGTTTGAATCATTCCAGCATTTTGAATGCTAAACACACTCGACTTAAAATATATTCTCTTAGTGAAGTAACGGCTAGCTTTAGCTCTTTATTTCCACCCTGTTCGTTTTCTTGCCATTGTGCCAATAATCCAATTAATAATTAATACACTTTAAGTGTCTGAGCTTGGCATGCCTTTCTTTAAAAAAATACACCCTTAAATGAAAACACAAGTAAGTTACCAAGTTCTCAAAGGTACTTTTGACTCTACGCTGTTTTTAAAATGCAGACTCCCACTAAAATGTAAATGGACATAGTAGAAAGAATAGGATACTTAAACTGCTTTCTTTCACTTCTGCAAATCTGCTTGTGCTGAATACTGAAGAGCTGTGTTTTGTCAGTGAACATTAGGTCATCAGGTTAAAGTGACACCAGTGCCATCATTCCCCCATCAACAGTTTCTTTCAACTGCTTATTGTCTTGTTGTGAATCTAAATCTCTGTCACTGGCTTACAACATAGAGCAGCCAAGGCCAAAACTGAATATGAGTGCTGATTAAAGTGGAACCAACTATTTTCCCTCCCTTTCTATAACACTTTTCCAAGCACTTCAGATAGACTTCATGACGACTGCTGAAATATTTAGACACGTGCTCTTTAGATCTCACTCTTCCACTCATTGAATAGAAGCTCATCTGATGCCAGAATCGATCTACATGCTTTCTTTACACAGTCATCTGGTTTTCATCTCCATGCTTATGTGCTTAGAGGAACCTTCCTTTTTAAACTCTGAGTTATACAAGGTTATTTAATCAGATAATGGCAGTTTGTTTTACAAAGCCTTCTGCTCTTTTTTTATAGACCCCTTCTGCGTATTTTATTTGCTGTGATGTAAGATTTGGCATTTGCTGAAATAAATCAGACTACTGCTTCCTAACTGTCTTTGAAAGGACGCAGCATCATTAGCAAGGTAAAAAACTAACCAGAAATGAGGTTCATACTGGATTTTATACTGGTTCATAGTAGATTTTGAGAGTTATTTGGATAATTCTCAAAAAACGGCTTTAATAAATAAATAAATACTAATAATTATTCCAAAGTTTTGACTGGAACTGTAAGACCATGTATTGAGAAAGTAATTATGCCACTTTTGATTTCATGCCTACTTTAAGTGGAAAAATTTCTTAGTGCCCCTTTAAACTTTGTCAGCATCTCAGCTGAACAGGACAGATAATGAATGGTTTTCAAGGCAATATTTGCATGCAATAGCAAAAGTTACACTTGGCCTTGATTACAAAAGCATTGATTAAACTGGAGCAGAGAGCACTCCTCGTGGTCCGTCCACGCAGCTCCTCTGAAGCATGCAGCGCAGGAGTTAAACAGAGAACACGTGTCTCAGGAACCCTGTGGCCTTCGTCAGCGGCTAATTAAATCCGAGCCTATTCATTCTGTTTAATGTGGTTTTAATTCAATTACAGGCAGGGTCAGGGAAGGGTTCTCTGAAGCAGTGGAAAGAGAGAGATAGAAGGACGTTGTTGACACTGGACATAGATGACGTAAGCAATAACTGCATTAGACTTTTGGATGAAGACAGGGACAGAAGCAGATATGAACGAGTGAAATACTGCGGTTTTCCTTAAATTACCTTGAATGTTTCAGTTTGCATTAAATTTCACAAGCATATCAGCCTGCTTTCCCTGGCATGTTCATGGGAGGTAATGAACAAAGTAGTGATGTCTGATTTATGGTTCTTTCTAATTCATTCTCTTGAGATGGATCTTTTCAGTGAATTAAATTATTCAGATCCCAGACTGATTCCAAAACCGGCCTTCTTTTGAACTCATTCTCTTGAGTTGAATCTTTTCAATGAATCAGCCGATTCAGATCCCAGTCTAATCCCCAAAACTGGCCTTCCTTCTGATTCATTCCCTTGAGTTGGATCTTTTCAGTGAATCAAATGATTCAAATCCCATTCTGATCCCAAAACCGACCCTCTCTCTAATTCATTCTCGTGTTGGATCTTTTCAATGAATCAAATGATTCAGATCTCAGTCTGTTCCTAAAACTAGCCTTCTTTCCAATTCATTGTCTTGAGATGGATCTTTTCATTGAATCAAATGATTCAGATAGCAGTTTGATTCCAAAACCAGCCTTCCTTCTGATTTATTCCCTTGAGTTGGATCTTTTCAGTGAATCAAATGATTCAGATCCCAGTCTGATCCTAAAACTAGCCTTCATTCTGATACATTATCTTGAGTTGGATCTTTTAAATGAATCAAATGATTCAGATCCCAGTCTGTTCCCAAAGCCCACCTTCTTTATAATTCATTCTCTTGAGGTGGATATTTTCAATGAATTAAATGATTCAGATCCCAGTCTGATTCCAAAACCAGCTTTCTTTTTAATTTATTCTCTTGAGTTGGATGTTTTCAATGAATCAAATGAATCAGATCCAAGTCTGATTCCCAATCCAGCCTTTTTTTTAAATTAATTCTCTGGAGTTGGATCTTATCAGTAAGTTAAATGATTCAGATCCCAGTCTGATTACAAAACCAATCTTCTTTCAGACTCATTCTCTTGAGTTGAATCTTTTCAGTGAATCAACTGATTCAGATCCCAGTCTAATCCCCAAAACTGGCCTTCTTTCTAATTTTATTCTCTTGAGTTGGATCTTTTCATTGAATCAAATGATTCAGATCCCAGTCTGATCCCAAAACCTACCTTTTCTCTAATTCATTCTCGTGTTGGATCTTTTCATTGAATCAAATGATTCAAATCTCAGTCTGTTCCCAAAACTAGCCTTCATTCTGATTCATTCTCTTGAGTTGGATCTTTTCAATGAATTAAATGATTCAGATCCCAATCTGATCCCAAAACCAGCCTTCTTTTGAACTCATTCTCTTGAGTTGGACCTTGTCAGTGAATCAAATTATTCAGATCTCAGTCTGATAACAAAAACAGCCGTCTTTCTGATTCATTCTCGATCTTTTCAGTGAATCAAATGATTCAGATCCCAAAACCAGCCTTCCTTTTTAATTACTAACAACACCCTAGACTATCTTTATGAGGCTACATACAAACCACATAATGACAGTCTGGCTTTGTGAGACAAAATTTTTTAAAACAACCAATTTTTGCAGCCAACCAGTCTTTCCTGGCCTGTAGATTGAAATGTGCTATTGGAAATCTGTAGACCTTTAGTATTATGTGTGCTTAAGGGCTAATGCATCATGAAGGACTGTCAGTGTGGAGAAGAATCCACCTGTCTGACCTATTGAATGCAGATCATCTTAAGATCAATAGCCAATGTCAGGAAAAAATCCACTGATAGGTGAGAAATACTTTGAGTGTTATATTACAGTTATATATAAAATGACTATATGATCTGTCTTTCTATCTGCTTAATTGGGTATAATGCTAAAAAATAAAAAAAATATGTGAGATAAATGACATTTTTATTCATTAGCTGGCCTAAGCTGGTCATTGGCTGGTCGACTAGCAATCATGTTCCAAAAACCAGCTTCAAAACCTTTTTGTTGCTGGTCCAGGTTGGTCTATCAGCTAATAACCAGCTTAGACCAGTTACCAGTTCCCAAAACAGCTTCTGGCATGAGCTGAATTTTCCTGGAGGGTTCTGTATATTTAGTAGCTATAAAATCATGCATAATCATAATGCTTTGTTGTTATTCTGTCATGTTTTCTTGTGCGGCAAATAAATTCACTGCTGTCACTCTCAGAGTTTATACGCAAGTGTTGACATTTTATATCAGCACTGAATGTTGATATTGCTATCTGTGCGTCCCGTGTGAACGTGTTTGATGGAGATCATAAACTCTATTTGGAGAGAGTCAGTTTGGCTTTGTTGTTGTTTGCTTTTAAGCGTGATGTCTCGGGGAAAAAACTCCCACAAATCCTGGCGAGAGCTAAGTACAAAGCAAATAATGAAAAGAGAAGCAACAGACCATTAACTTTTTTGCCTTGTTGTGACATAGTGCACAGAAATATTGGGCTATAAGAAAGCAAACAAGGATATAAAGCTATTACTGGACGAGATTAATTGATCTCAAATCCTATAATGGTTTAATTGACTGGAAAATAGCAGATGGTTTGATAGCAGCGTCGTAAAAGAAGCTTGTCAGCAGAGCCTTAATAGCCTCTCTGTCCAATTTCAAATATTTCGCCACACATTTTATTTCCGCCGTCCTGCTCTACCGTTTTCTGCCTTTTAAAGAGAAAAGAAAACACTGCTATAATTTCACTACACTGAACTATAGAGGGCTCATATGTTTTTTTTCCTTTCTCTTCATCATATTTGTCAGTTCAGCTGGAAAATGTTTCTCTTTCTTTGGCTGCATTTTGAAGGTGGAAAACAACATAAAAGTGACAAATAGGATGCTTACAAAAAAGTACCATATTAGCTGTTGTTATTGTTACTAAAATCAAAATAAATGAACAATTATAGATTTTAACATTTTCTGAGAGTGCTGATTTGGTTGCCAGGGCCTGATGTGTGATTGCTAGCATGTTCTAAGTTGTTTTAATTGTAGTGATATGTGGATATTAGGTCATTCTGTGTGGTTGCTAGGGTGATGCAAGGTAGTTCCTTAAGAATTAAAAATGGTTTTAGTGTATTTTTATCTGGCTTCTATGGTGTTCTGTACAGTGTGTGGTTGCTAGGGTCTTGCATGATAGTTTTTTGACAATTCCAGATGTTTTCAGCATGTTGCTATGTGGCTTCTAGGGTGTTCTGTGTAGTTGCTAGAGTGTTGCTAGGTGGTTGTTTGAGAATTTTAATGCTTTCAGCATGTTGCTATGGAGCTTATACTGTGTTCACTGTGGTTTCTAGGGTGTTACTACGTGTTTGTTTGAGAATTCTAAATGTTTTCAGCATGTTCCTATGCAGCTTCTAGGGTGTTCATGGTTTCTAGGGTGTTGCTAGGTGATTGTTTGAGAATTCTAATTATTTTCAGCATGTTGCTGTGTTGCTTGAAGGGTGTTCTTGGTTGCTAGGGTGTTGCTAGGTAGTTGTCTGACAATTCGGAATGTTTTTAGCATGTTGCTCTGCAGCTTCTAGGGTGTTAATGGTTTCTATGGTGTTGCTAGGTGGTTGTTTGAGAATTCTAAATATTTTCAGTCTATTGCCGTGTTGCTTGTAGGGTGTTCTTGGTTGCTAGGGTATTGCTAGATGGTTGTCTGACAATTCGGAATGTTTTTAGCATGTTGCTATGCGGCTTCTAGGGTGATAGTGGTTTCTAGGGTGTTGCTAGGTGGTTGTTTTTAAGAATTTTAGATGTTTTCAGCATATTGCTCTGCAGCTTCTAGGGTGTTTGTGGTTTCTAGGGTGTTACTAGGTGGTTGTTTGAGAATTCTAAATATTTTCAGCATGTTCCTGTGTAGCTTGTAGGGTGTTCTTGGTTTCTAGGGTGTTGTTAGGTGGGTGTTTAAGAATTTTAAATGTTTTCAGCGTATTGCTATTTGGCTTCTAGTGTGTTCATGTTTTCTAGGGTGTTGCTAGGGGGTTGTTTGAGAATTCAGAATGTTTTCAGCATGTTGCTCCGCAGCTTCTAGGGTGTTCATGGTTTCTAGGGTGTTGCTAGGTGGTTGTTTGAGAATTCTGAATGTTTTCAGCATGTTGCTCTGCAGCTTCTAGGGTGTTCATGGTTTCTAGGGTGTTGCTAGATGGTTGTTTGAGAATTCTAAATATTTTCAGCATGTTGCTATGCAACTTCTAGGGTGTTTGTGGTTTCTAGGGTGTTGTTTAGGTGGTTGTTTGAGAATTTGAAATGTTTTCAGCATGTTTCTAATGCAGCTTCTAGGTGTTCTGTGTGGTTACTAGGGTGTTGCTACGTGTTTGAGAATTTCAAATGTTTTCAACATGTTGTTATGTGGCTTCTAGGGTGTTCCGTGTGGTTTCTACGGTGTTGCTAGGTGGTTGTTTGAGAATACTAAATGCTTTCAGCATGCTGCTATGGAGCTTCTAGGGTGTGCTTTGTGGTTGCTAGGACGTTTCTCTACAGTAGGTGATGTTTAAGAATTCTGAATGTTTTCTTAGGTGGATGTTTGAGAATTACATGTATTTTTAGCATCTTGTTATGTGGCTTCTAGGGTGTTCTGTGTGGTTGCTAGTGTGTTCCTAGGTGTTGCTACTAAGATGTGATGTTCAGGTTGTTCTATGGCATTTCTATGGTGGTTCGTGTGATTGTTAGGTGGTGGCTTTGTTTTTAAATGTGTTATGTAATACATGTTTTGTAGCATGTGTACTTACTAGGCTGTTTGTGTTATTTTTAGGTTGTTGTTGGTAGTTGCTAGGGCATTGCTAGGTAGTTGAAGTGTTCTGAGTGAACTTACCATGCTGTTCATTCGCTAGGGCATTTCCGGGGGGTTGCTAGGGTGGCTGGTGGTTGTAAGGTGGTTGATAAAGTATAAAATGATAGTTTTAAACATGTTGCTGTACAATATATGGTGTTTTGAGTAGTTACTGAAGTGTAACTGGGTAGTTTCTAGCAAAGTACTGTAAATACATCATCGGTTATTGTTAACACTGTAAAATCATAATAAATAGATTAATATGATATCCTTTAAGCAGTGTAAGAATCTTATGTCAGTTGTTTAATCTATTTTAAATGATAATCCTTACCATTTCTTTATAAAGTGGCTGGTTATTGTAATCATCGTAGTGTCTTTTTTCTAGTCAAATGCAAATCTAATCAATATATAATAAATCCTAGACTATGCAACCGTCTTGAACAGGGTAGAATGGGGGAGAGTTTAAACAAAGGAAAACCCTCTCCCCAGTCCATACCATCCACAAAGGCAAAAGTGCCCTAGCAAATAAGCAAACACCCACTAATCAACACGTGCTAAGCACCTGCAGCATCCTGGCCTCTATTGCACTGAAAAAAAAGGGCTGAGCCATCGTTTTTTGTTTTTAAGTGCTGGTGGGTGTGTGCAAAGGAGGAAAGAGGGTGGATGCAATGTGGCAGCCATTAAAAATTAATTCAGGCCCCTGAGGTCCCAGACCACCCATCAATCTCCCAATGACCATGGCTGCATCTTACTCCGTGACAGATGCCCTGGAAATGGACAGGTTGCGTGTGACTTGAATAATCTCCGGGAAAACTGGAGCACGGTCAGAATGTGGAAGAGAGGAGAAGCGGCCAGTGGGCCCTGTCTCGGTTAATCCTGAAGAATGGCCGGTAAGGAACGTGTCTCGAGTGAGTCTAGACTGGATGTAGCAAATGCTGAGCGGGCAGAGCTTTAATTGATGAGTGTGCATCTGTCACAGTTTTCTGAAAGGCTTTTGTATTGCTAATGCGAATAAAGAGAGTGCTCGTAAGCAGATCTCATGGCAACAGTTGCTTGAGCAGAATGCCTTTGCCAAAGTGCAAAAGGATGTGTGGATGTCTTACAACACAAGCTTAAAGAGATGCTTCACCAAAAATTACACATTTTGCCATTGCCAGCTGACATTCTTTTACATGTTTTTGTAAAGGATTCAGTATTTAGTTCATACCTCTTGTTTGAGCGGCATTTGGGGTGCTTCTTAAAGAGTATGAAAAAAGTCATAAATTAAATCAATAATGACATGGAATCTTTTTTTATTGCATTGGAATCAGAAATGATTAATTCCCATCTCTAGAAAAGACAGAAATTTTCAATCATTATTCACTCAAATATTTGTCTTTCTCCCATTCATTTTTGAGTGAACTATCCAAATTCAAATTCAATCTTTCAAGTGTGTGTTTTAGTTATGCTTAGTCAAATTAGATTTGACTAAACTAACTTTATGATGGCAGAGCTGCTTTTGGACTTGACTCTATTTATCCTCTCACATTCAGTGTCTTTTGTACACAGGAGTCATCACACCTCTCACCGCACAGCAATAACTCCCTCAGGCAAACTCTATCCACTCTGTAAGCCTGAAACCTCCATTCACTCTGGGTCTCCATTTTCCTCCAGTTGCAGGTTATGTAACGGAGGAGCGGTCGTCATGGCAACCCCTCCACTCCGGTGCCCCGGCGGATGGTTTGATGAGCTGCCAGCAGTAGGGTCACAACTAATGGCATTCCAGCTGTCTGCCATCAGCTATCTGCACCCCGCGTGTTCCGTCAGCACTGATCCAGGACCAGACCGCAAATTCCAAACCCCTTAACAAGATCATACTCCTAGATGGAACAGAATTCTGCTCTCAGATCAAAATGCTCTCCTGATTTGACCAAAATAAGAGGCTGTTAGAGATTCGACTGGAGGAAGCCCCCACCTCCACCGGGGATTTACCCAGATGCTTATTAAAGAGTTTGAAGAAAGCAAAGGCAGGAAATACCCATAGGAAATCAAAAAGGAGGTATTTTGTAATGTTCTACACCAGTGGTTTCAACTCAGCACTGCACAATTTTTATCTCTCTCTTATCTGACAGGCCGGAGTTCAAGTCTTGCGTTTTTTTTTTTATAATGAGTTGATGATTCCACAGCGTGTTTAAAGACGGAAACCATACAAAATGTGCGGATTAGATAGAAATGAGATTGAGTGGAGACTTTTGCTGATATCTTCTGCTTTTCAGATGTTTCATCCTATGAAAAATCTCACGTGTCTCCTTTGTGAGTTTTTCCTGTGCAAAAGATCTCCATAATGTTATGTGTCACCTTATGGTGATCTTCTGTTTCTCAGATGTTTCTCCTATGAAAAAGACCCTCATAATCTCACTTTTGTCTCCTTACTCAGATAATCTGCTTGTCAAATGCTTCTCCTACGAAAAAGACCCCCTATAATCTCATGTGTGACATCTTACTGAGATTTTCTGCTTCTCAGATATTTCTCCTAGTCTCAAGTTTCTCCTTCCTGAATTTTTCTGCTTCTCAAATGTTTTTCCTACTCAAAAGACTTCCATTATCTCACATGTCACCTTACTGAGATCATCTGCTTCTCAGATGTTTCTCCTGTGAAAAAAACATAATGATCTTGCATATGAGACCTTTCTGAGATCTTCTGCTTCTCAGTTGTCTTATACTATGGAAAAAAGACCCCAATAATCTCAGGATTTGTTACTGAGATTATCTGTGTCTCAAATGTTTCTCCTATGCAAAAGAACTCCATAATGTTATGTGTACCTTACTGAGATCTTCTGTTTCTCAGATGCTTCTCTTACGAAAAAGACCCTCCTAATCTCATTTGTGTCTCTTTACTGAGGATTTTCTGCTTCTCAGATGTTTCTCTTAGTCTCATGTGTGTCACCATACTAAGATCTTCTAGTTCTTAGTTGTTTTATCCTACGAAAAAAGACCCTCATAGTCTCACATGTCTCCTTACTGAGATTTTCTGCTTCTCAGATGTTTTTCTCCTAGTCTCACATTTCGCTTTACTTAGATTTTCTGCTTCTCAAATGTTTCTCCTATGAAAAAGACTCTCATAAACTCATGTGTGACACTTTACTGAGATCTTCTGCTTTTTAGATGTTTTTCCTTCGCAAAAGACCCCAACGATTTCCAATGTGTCTCCTTACTGATTTCATCTGCCTCTCAGATGTTTTTCTTATGAAAATAACCTCATAATCTCATGAGTCTCCTCAGTGAGATCTTCTGTTTTAGATGTTTCTCCTACATAAAAGATCCCTGTGTCTCCTTACTGATATTTTCAGACTTCTCAAAGGTTTCTCCTATACAAAAGACCTCCATAATCTCACATGTCTCCTTACTGTTATCATCTACTTTTCAGATGTCTATGTAAAAGACTTTCATAATCCTACATTTATATTCTGGAGTTTTAAAAGATAACTCAACAGCCTCATGAATTGGGCCCCGAAAAATAATCATTTAATTTTAGTATATAACATTTTACTATTCATAACTTTGTCTCAGATGTTTTTTCCTAAAAATCCAATGAGAACCTTAGCTTTCAGTTTGTTTCTGACTTGAGATTGCAGTATCTTGGAAAATATCGTTACAGTGAGACCATGCTAAAGTTTGCATTTAAAATATCAATATAAACTCTTTGACAATTTCTTGTCAAAAATAAATGTCTTTATTATCATTTTTTAACAAATAGAGACTTTATGCTTCTTGAATATTTCTCTTCTGCTTCTCAAATATTTCTCTTCTAGATACTCACCAGAGTGAGTGTCTCAAACTATGCTTAAATTTTCCAATCAAAAATCAGAATCTCAATATGAACTTTAAGGTTCTTGTAAGGAATTTAAGGAAAAACATCTGAAACAAAGCTTTATATTAAAAGTAAACAAATTATCTTCTGGGTTGGGAAACCTGAGCATAATTAATGACAATCTTTTTAAAGGCGACAGATGTAAGATTACTGGTGTCTTTTTCTCTGGATAGGAGCTCATTAAATATTGATGATCACCTAAACTTTGAGGTGGCGATACATCAATAGGAGTGACGTATGTTGGAAGAGTGGAAAAAAATCAATGAAATTAGTATGCTATTTTGATTGAATTCCAAAAGCAGGAATTTTAAAGGAATTCAACCATGTCACTTAAAGAGGCATGTCAAGGACATCATGTCTGCATCTACAGTCATTCATAATGCAGAGCATGGAGGTGGTAAGTATTCAAGTAGGTATGAGTGTTATTCTAGATTTCAAAACTACCCCAAAATGTATCCCTTGCTCAACACATCCATTTGCTTTTCTCTTTGCAGCACGGCAACAGCAGTGATCAAAGGTTTTCATTAAGGAAGTGATGACAAAGGAGCACAGGCACAGGTCAGTGCTTTTGAAAAATATATGTTTAACCTCGTTACCATCACCGTGGTTGTGAATGCATTAAACATTAGGCCTGATTTATTAGGCACCTGCTTCTGTTGAAGGGAAAGATCCGCCCCCTCCACACACGACCAGAATGAACTAAAAAGAATGAGTTCAAATCAATGCAAAATCAATTTATCTTATTTCACACAAGGCTGCCTCTTAGGGATTAGACGCGAGAAACTAAATAGATCAACATTAGCAAAAGGAAACTAGTTTTTTTTATGACACAATGCTTGCAAATAATGAGACCTTAAAAAGATGACACTGAAAATGTATCCATAATGCAGCTGGTGCATGCTTAAGAATGCCATTGCAAGATTATGATGTTAGAGATGAGCAAAAGTCACAATCAAAGAATAGGCTCCCTTGCAGAGTGTGAATTTGAATAGAATTGGCCACACTCCACAAGATGTGAAGAACTGGAAAGAATTTCCACTGAATCTCAATGACAGGAAATTATTCAAATAACTGTGATTAAAATAACCAGAACCTGGGTGATCTGTTTAAGGTTTCCTTCTTGTAAACTCTGTTTCATGTTGTTAGGCTAAAATTGGTGGGGTGAAATGTGACCTTGGACCACTAAACTTGTCATAAGGGTCCATTTTTTTTGAAACTGAGATTTATACATCATCTGAAAGCTGAATAAATAAGCTTTCCATTGATGAATGGTTTGTTATGATAGGACAATATTATAATATGGCCAAGATACAACTATTGTCTGGAATCTGAGGGTGCAAAAAAATTAAAATACTGAGAAAAATGCCTTTAAAATTGTCCAAATGAAGTTTGCATATACTAATCAAAAAATTAGGTTTTGATATATTTATGGTAGAAAATTTACAAAATATCGTCATGTAATGTGATCTTTACTTAATATCCTAATGATTTTTGGCATTAAAAAAAATCAATAATTTTGACCAGTTTTTGGCTATTACTACAAATATATTTTTGCTATTTAAGATTTGTTAAGTAATTTCATTCTAACACTGTACACTGTTTTAAAAAAGCATGTATGTATGTGTGTGTATAGATGTATGTATTTTGTAAAAAAAAAAAAAAAAAAAAAAAAAAAAAAAAAATATATATATATATATATATATATATATATATATATATATATATAAAACATAAAAATATATAAAAAATATGATGATTATTATTATTATTATTATTATTACTAAGGTGAAGGTTAGATGATTTGTAGATTGTTGCAAGATGCTGGGCTTTATGGTGTTGCTATACAATTGCTAGAGTGTTGCTTGGCAATTATTTTTAATAAATAAAAATACAGTCTTTCATTTATGGTGAAAATCAGTCAAATCTAATCATGATTATATTAATTGATCATCATTATAAATCATTTTTTTCATTATTTCTGTTATTAGTTATGCACACGAGGGTGTTGTATGTTACATTCTATGTTCATTTAATGTTTATTACATGATTTTATCTTTGATTTTTCCTGATAATGTGCTGTGTTTATATGTATTCATTATTGTTAATTGCTATATAATCACTATTGATGAACTTTAATTTATCATGAGGAATTCTAGTTTACCACCTGTATTGTAATGGGTCTTTTCAGTATATTTTGATGTTACAAAACAGAATTTAGTAGTTCAAATCTAGTACAATAAATAAATAAATAAAATTTAAATACATTCATTTCATACTAAACATACTTCAAGTCTACATATTTATTGACATATCAATTAAGAATAATACAATTTTAATTACTATTAATAAGGATTGTATGATCTCTGTGTATTAGTCTTTAAATGCAAGATATTTATAGTGTACCTAAAGTATACTTGCAATAGTTCCATTTTAGCACAACCAAATATACTTCAGTATATCTTTAGTTGGGCCTCAGCACCACTTTAAATGCACAATTACAGAACATTAAGCACAAAATTACTAAATTAAATTCCAATTTTATCAGACATTGGGTATTTTTGTTAAGCACATAAATATGTAAATGTATTTGTAGTATACTTCGCACAAAATAACTGTATTTCAAATATAGTTTAGTATTTTTTTTCTCACTAGGGACATTAGTTGCAATATTAACAGTATATCCACTTGTTATCATTAAATTAACTGCATTTTTCTATACACCAGCTTTGCATATAATTGCTCTTTCATGCCATTGTCCTTGGTAGTGCTCATCAGTTTAAAAGTGTCCAAAATTTGTTTGGATTCTGTCAATCAAAATCTCAATATGATTGAATGAACATTCAGGCTTCGCAATCAAGGAATGACGCACAAAGATCTCTCTTTCCCCCATTCCTCAATGACTTTGATATATGCCTTTGCCATTGAATCTCATCTAATTGTCATTATGGGGTGTTGGGCAGTAATTAAAAAGGGGCTTAAATGTTGCCTCGTGCTATTTTCCTTAGCCAAACACGCGCACACGTACGTCTCTAGAGTCAGTCATGCTAACAAGGTCAGATTTAGGGGTCGGTCAGATGCTGGGCTTTGAGGTAACGGTAAATGAGAATCAGGAGGAATTTGCAGCATCGCTTAAATCAGAACATAATGGTTTGGATGACAGCAGAGAGACGGGCATTGACAAACCCACATTAATCAAAGCAACCACATCTGCACTCTAATCGTTATCCTCATTTACCTGCAAATGGCTGATTCAGGATTTATATTTTTAACCCAAACAAATTTTAATCGCATTTCGCTTTAATCAATTGCATTTAAAGAGATGATGAGTAATTTGTTTAATAATCTAGCACCCGTAATTATAGTTGGTTATTTCAAAGTTAAACTGCCCAACGCAAACACGCAACACAGAATACCCTTCTCTCTCCATTTATCCTCACATGGGTTTTGTGGATGATGCATTTAAAGTGCATGAATTATTTTCTGTCATCATTTACTCACCCTCATGTTGTTCCAAGTTTCTTTCTTCTATAGAACACAAACGAAGATATTTCAAAGAATGTTGGTAATCAAATTGTGTGTGGTCACCTTGGAGGTCAAAAGTTTACATACACCTTGTAGAAGCTGCAAAATGTTAATAATTTTAACAAAATAAGAGGGATCATACAAAATGCATGCTATTTTTTATTTAGTACTGACCTGAATAAGATATTTTACATAAAAGATGTTTACATCTAGTCCACAAGAGAAAATAATAGTTACATTTATAAAAATCACCTCAAAAGTTTATGCGCTTGATACTTGATACTTGTTACAATTTTGAGATCCATCTTTTCACACTGAGGACAACTGAGGGACTCATATGCAACTATTACAGAAGGTTTAAACACTTGATGCATGAAGAAACAGGGGTGTAAACTTTTGAACAGAATGTAGATCTGTACATTTTTCTTATTTTGCCTGAATATCATGTTTTTTATTTAATACTGCCCAGCTACAGAAGATACTTACATGTTTCCCAGAAGACAAAATAAGTTACATTTACCCTGATCTTCTTCACCCCCTGGCTCTTAATGCATCATTTTTCCTTCTGAAGCATCAGTGAATGTTTGAACCTTCTGCAATAGTTGCATATGAATCCCTCAGTTGTCCTCAGTGTGAAAAGATGGATCTAAAAATCATATAGTCATTGTTGGAAAGGGTTCAAATACACAAAAAATGCTGAAAAACCCAAAAATTTGTGGGACCCAAAGGATTTTTCTGAAGAACAGTGGGCAGTTTAACTGTTCAGGACAAACAGGGGACTCATGAACAACTATCATATCCAAAACAACAACAACAAAAAAAAAAAAAAAAAACGCTGTGGATCATTCAGGTAACAACACAGTATTAAGAAACAAGCATATGTAAACTGCTGAAATGGCCATTTTTATCATTTCAGCAATTATTTTAAATGTCTTTAATGTGAAATGTATTATTCACTTAAATACTAAATAAAAAATAACATGCATTTTGTATGATCTCTTTTATTTTGGTAAAATAATTAACATTTTGCAGATCATGCAAGGTGTATGTAGGCTTTTGACTTCAACTATATACTATAGTAGCATGGTACCCATCATATGGAAGTTAGTAGGGACCACAGACATACATACATGCTTGGAACTTTAGGGTGTGCATTCAGGGTTGATAATACACCTTTATAGTTTAGTATTTTACCTGTTTTAATGTGTGCCAGACGAAAATCATAATTCTGATCCCCAAGCATCTAGTGAGAGCATGTTCATTAGAAAGACGTTTTCCTCTTCTCGCTCTGTTGGCTTTTTAGAGCGTGTATGTACAGATATGAATGTTCCAGTAGCAATAACCAGAGGAACATCAGGATATTGGCCATTAGTTTTGATGTTAATGTATTCATAAAACTGTCCGTCGAGAAAGTTGTTTGGAAAATGGCTCTTTATGTGCACAAAACTGAAGTCTTTTGTTATAAAAGTTATCGTTCTGTTTCAATGCTTTGAAGAGTAGCATCATTCAAGAAGAAAAGCTGAAGCAAAAATGACCTTTTCTCTGTACAGGCAAGGTTTATTAGTGAAATTGTTTTGTGTGGTGATACTAAAGTTGTCATCTAACCTCTTTTGGATTTCAGCGTGAAAGAATCTGGCATCTTTACACAAGGTCTGATGACTCACGTATTTCTAAAACTTACAAAGCAGAAGAGCGCTTTGTTATTTGAAGGCCTTTGAGCCTACGTTTGTGAGTTAAAGGGTTTAATAAAAGTATATAATAAAGTGTGTGAGTGTGTTTGTAACGTCACACCGCTCGCTTACAACGAAACATAGCCTACGCATCTAACGCAAAAGCCTTACAGATACAAAGGCACCACATTTTTCTGTGTTCTCTTGCAAACAGCCTTAATTGACAAGTTAGTTAAAGCTAGGTAAAATGTTGACATGATGTTTATACCTTCAGTATACCTTGCAGACATTTGAAAGTAACTCTATTGACTCCTTGATTATGAAACTTTGCTAACGTCACAGTATTGCAAGAATGTTCATACAGTACAGTGGGCATTTGTGTGTGTTTACGTACTTGTGTAGAGTATAGTGATTTTTTTTTTTAACTAAAAGTAACATTCTGAACTAAACAATGCAAAATATGACAGTCTATGTAATTATTTAGTAAATAAACAGAGAAATCTGAATAAGTAATAAATTTGCTGCTAAACAGATGTACCATGTTGTAAACAATTTTCCAGTCAAAATCAAGTCATTTCAATAGGAATCTTGCTGAAGGACAAATGATTTCCCAAGATTCCCCACAGAAATTGACCATGTTGACCAACGGAAAGTGCTTTGAAAGTGACTAAATACTAATAAAATATTCAAAAGGTAATTGCAACTATTTATCCCACAGTTCTGACAGTTTTTTACTACAGAATTTCTGAATTATCTCTGAATTCTTCAAAATTCTCAATTCAGATTTATCAGAATTGTGAGGGGAAAAAAGTCTTAATTATGAGATAAGGAGTCGCAATAGACACAAATGAAAACGAGGCTGTGAAGGACAGAAGTACTGTGTGTTTAATGGAGTAAACGTTTGTTTAACAATGTACCGATTCTTTAGCCGACGAAACAGAGAATAAAACTTTCAGTAGACAAAAACGCTATAAGAATAGATTTAAAAGTTGTGAGTTGTAAAAATTACGTGATCCAGGACCTTTATACAATGCGTTTTCATTGTCAAAGGGAACTATGGGTATTATGACATGTATGGCTTAAAATAAATGATGTGTTATACTGAAATCTGTAGTAGAAAACCCATTTTATACATATTTTGGACTATAGGGGGTGCCATTATGACGTGAAATGGTTGCGCTCGGTGAGCTATTGGTACTACCTGTTGCTATTTTTACTCCAAGACAATTCAGAATACACAACTCTGAAAATAAAATACTGATACAATGACCACAGCTACTTAAAAAGCTTATAGGTGGCAATGGATGTAAGTGTAGTCTTAAACCAAATGTCACATCGATTTTCCCTACAAGGAGTCTAAACGCCCCAGATATTGGGTGAAATCTGCACTGAGAAACTCCTTCAGTGGCTTGTAAACAGCATGTTTACATCCTGCCAGGATGGCATCTGTTGTTTCTTGTCTCTGCCATTTGTGAACTTTTTCAATAGCTGTGGTCTACTAAAAGCCTCAAAGGCATCAGGGCTGAAGTAGGGAGAACAAAAACGCAGGTCTTTGGGAAATCTTATTCGTCCACAGGCATCTTCCCATTCTTTGCTCCTCTTCATATGGCTAGGAAAAGCAGTGCAGACTTACATCACCTCTCTTGTTGCCCAATGACTGAAAATTACAACCACAAGCAGCACAATGGGCACTGTATCAGTATTTTATTTCCGGGATGTGTTAAAAATAGCAACGGTTAGTAGTGGCAGTAGCTCACTGAGTGCACCTATTTCAAGTCATTGAAATTTCTCCTACGTATTTTCGTTTGTTACATTGAACCATACAAATCTCAATACTCTGAGTTTCCTTTAAATTCAATATAATGTCTAACCAGACATATTTTATTCCGTGGCAGAAGCTTCCGTACTCTCGTGTGATTCTTTTAGAATCATGACCGATACTAAATGAATCACTTTGATTCACTGAAATGAACCATTTGAATGAAGTGATTCTAAATTATTTCGGACCTACAGACTCATTTCCATCACTAGTTTAGAGTTTCTGTCCAGAAATAAAGTGCATCTTCTTTTTGGGTATGCTCTCTGTGTGCGTTTCTGTCTGACAGGTGAAGCGGTGGATGCAAAGACTGATGTGATCAGCAGTGATTGATTTTATCTGCAGGGCTGCGCAGTGCTGAGGTCCACGGGTCCAGGCCTCTCTGCCCTGACACCTATAAACCCATCCAAACACAGGCTGGTCTGATTGATTCGTGTATGGACCAGACGTGTGACCAATGAATAATTAAAACCCTTAAACCCGTGCGGCTTAGGGAATTGGCTGCCCGATGACCAGCTTTCTGACTTATTGACGGTCTAGCAGCTGTCACGTCAAGAGCGCAGGTGATTTGACAGCCAAACACAAGTCATCAGAGGCTTAGTAAGTAGGCGGAGCTGATAATATTTCTCAGCCAATCAGCGTGCGTGAAATTTAATATAGCGCTACCATTGTTGCCCTGGGCAGATTGTTTGTGACACTCACAATTTGGTGAGTTTCTCTCTCCCTCTCTCTCTGTAGAAGGACAGGTATATTGAATCTGAAAAGTCAAAAGACATGTAATGCAACAAATTATGTGTAATAATGTTATGTTAAAATATTTTTTTTTATGTATAAAGGTTTATGTATAAAGCTGTCATATTTGAGGAGGGTTAAAATAAAACATCAAACAGAGAAGTATTTGGTTGGTTATGGTTAATAACAATGAAAATATTGATACCAGTGACAGTCTTTGTATGTGTTAAAATCACAATGCATGAAAATGCATTAATTAGTGCTGTTCTCTAGTGCCAGAATGAAAATGCTCCGCTGTCTAATAGCGCCATCTGCTGCTTGCATCTCGGGCTACTTGTGTCACTTCACTGCAATACATATATCTCAGCATAGGTTCTTTTTTGAAACTAAATTTTTACACCTTATCTGTTACTTTGAGATCCTGAACACAAGCTATTGAACATTTCTACATTCATTGCCCAGAAAAATCTTTCGCAACGTGTAAATAAACCGATACTGTAACCCTGAGCTGGTTTCTCGCTTCTTGTACCTAAAGTCATTAATACTATGACAATAAAGTAATTTTTATTGGGTGTAGGCTATGTACAATTTAGATAAACTGTGCTGAAAAACGCACAAACGCCGACCAGGTTAAATTGTAAGTAGAAAATAGGCTAGGCGGAGTTATTTATAACAGTTAAAGTGAAAGAGAAAGTCGAGAAAATTATAACTTAAAGACAATAATGAAAGAGAAACTTATCTGGTTACATGCTATTATAGGCTATTTCGAGACCTTGAGACGTTCAGGGACATGTGAGCACACCTAATATTTACTCACAGGTAGGCTATGTGACGTTAACGTAAAAGTTTTTACTCAAAAGATTTCTAATATTGGTCAGGCTTAGGAGATGTATTTAGGCTAGAATTATACTGTAAGTAGGCTACTACATTACTACTACTACTAGTTTGGCCTGCACTTACACTGTCTGAACATCGAATGTCATTTGTAACGAAAGTTAACTATGATTTTACTACAAATAAAAGAAACAAACAAACAAAAACCATGGTTATTTTTCGTAAGGGTTAACGAATGCAAATTGTTTGGTTGTTAAACAAAGATAAATGCTGTAAAGTATGACTTACAGAAAGTGAAAGTATCACAAGAAACACGTTTACATTAACAGTTAAACAGGTCTGTCCTTGTAGTTTTTATAACCATTTATTATTATTATTATTATTACTACGCTAAATCAATAATTTAGCGTTGCATGTAAACATTGCCTTGTTGTCCAAACACTGAGATAAACCAATTCTATTTATAAAGTGTAACATTTATTTCTTTGCTTGTTTGTAAGAGCTATGGCAGAATCTTCCAAACCAACATCAAGACTACAAAAGACCAGAAGATGGAGTATGGAGGAACCTCTAGGTCGGTATACCAAAACTGAATGACTGAGTGAAATAATTACAATTTATTGTTATAATAATAATAATAATTATTATTATTATTACTATGTTAATGTGTCTTCTTGTCATGCACAGTAGGCCTACTAATGTACAGTACAGAACTGAAAATGATATATTTTCATTATTTTTCTTCTATTCAGACCTGGCATCCTCTAGTAGTCCTCTGGCTGAGGAACTTAAATGTTCTGTGTGTCTGGACATGTTCACGGATCCAGTCACCATCCCATGTGGACACATCTTTTGTAAGAGCTGCATAAACCAGTGCTGGGACAACAGTCAGGACTGCTACTGTCCGCTCTGTAAAGAAAGATTCAGTGAAAGACCTGATTTCAAAATCAACACAGCACTTAGTCAGGTTGCGCAACTCTTCAGGGAAAAGCCCAGCTTTAGTGAATCTGAAGTTCTGTGTGACATCTGTGATGATGACAAAAAACTAAAAGCACTAAAGTCCTGTCTGGTGTGTCAGAACTCTTACTGTGAAACTCACCTGGAACCTCATCATCGAGTTCTGAACTTAAAGAAACACAAACTTATGGACCCTGTGGAGAATATAAAGGACTACATATGCCAGAAACACGAGAGGCCTTTGGAGCTGTTCTGTAGAGATGATCAGATGTGTATTTGTGTGTTCTGTGCTGAAGGAGACCACAAGAACCACAAGACTAGTCCTCTAGAGGAGGAGAGTGAAAAGAAGAAGGCACTAACATTAAAACATACTTTGACAACTGATTTTTAGATAGTCCATTTACAATAACTTTTGTCTATTAAATGTTGAGTCAGAATGTTTCTGTCTGTATAGACTCATCTGATGAAGACACAAACAGACATGCAGCAGATGATCAAGGACAGGATCATAAAGATTAAAGACATCGGACAGTCAGCCGAACTCAGAAAAGTGAGATGAAGATGCCAAATATGATCCAAATTTTAATGTTTTGATTTTCTTTTTAAATCAATTTGATTGAATAAATTAAATATGTTGTTTTTTTAGAAAAATAAAGAGCAAGAGAAAGCAGCTCGTGTTGAGATCTTCACTGATTTAATCCGCTCCATTGAGAGATGTCAGACTGAACTACTGGAGGTGATGGAGGAGCAGCACAAATTAAAGGAGAAACAGGATGAAGATCACATTCAAGAGCTGCATGAGGAGATTACAAAGCTAAAGATGAGAAGCACTGAGCTGGAGCAGCTCTCACACACTAAAGACCACCTCCATCTCCTGCAGGTCAGTGTCCTTCTGTCTGATGACATTCACTCTCACTCTCCCCATGCTGAGGGATATCTCCTCTCTCCTGCTGTAGACTGATGCATCCCTGTACAGCCCTCCACACACCAGGAACTGGTCCGAGATCTGTATGAACACTGATGTGAGTGTGGAGACTCTGAGGAGAGCTCTGACTCAGCTGCAGGAAACTCTAGATGGAACAATCAGTCAAACTGGTGAGTGATGGTACAAACACTCTCTCATTGTTTCATTCTGCTGTAGCTTCCCTGAGTTGGTAATTTATGGTCATTAGCTGATCTAGAATAATTCTTGAATACTTAACCCTCTGAGATCTGAGGGTGCAGGTCATTGTTCTATGAGAAGATATAATTAGTTTCAGTAAAAATCAGTAAAAACCTGATAACTGGTTAACGATAAGTTATGATACTGTGTGGTTAAAAAACAAACAAACAAAAACATCTGTAATACACGTAACAAGACATTTCATGGATTTTTTACAGTAAAATAGTGTTACAGTTCTTAAATTTATATTTTTTTGAGAGTGTAAAACAGAAAGTCATCTTATAACTTAAAGTGAAATAAACATTTACTTTTTACTGTAAATAAAAGTCAGATTTTTTAAAACTTCATGTAAAGTGAGTCAGATAAAAATGTTTATATGTAAACTTAATGCTTTATTTTTATTGATCTCTACAGTGTTGCAGAGGATGCAGCGGCATGCAGGTATAAATTGTGATCTATTTTCTCACATTCACAAGAAATAATATTTAAAATGTGTATAAAATCCTTTGTATTCATTATATACATATATTTTTTCTTCTTTTTCCCCTTGATTTAATTAATATTCTCTGATCTCTCCTTTAGTGGACGTGACTCTGGATTCTAATACAGCTAATCCTAGACTCACCCTGTCTGATGACAGAAAACAAGTGACACATGGTGCCATTAATCGTGACTCCACAGATGACCCACAAAGGTTTGATTACTGCTCATGTGTCCTGGGAACAGAGGGATTCTCCTCAGGAATGTTTTATTTTGAGGTGGATGTGACAGGAAGTAGTGAGTGGGACTTAGGAGTGGCTAGAGAATCTGTTGATAGGAAGGGACTGATCACAGCAACTCCTGACAATGGATACTACACTGTGGCTCTGAGGAATAAGAATGATTATTGTGCATTTGCTGATCCTCCTGTCCCTCTGTTGCTGAGAGTAAAACCACAGATAGTGGGGGTGTTTGTGCATTATGAGGAGGGTCTGGTCTCCTTTTATGATGTGGGGTCTAGGTCTCATATCTATTCGTTCACTGATCAGACTTTCGCTGAGAAACTCTATCCATTTTTTTGCCCAGACGGAAAAACCGAAGGCAAAGCATCGGCTCCACTGATCATCTTTCCTGTTAATCACATTTAAATGAAAAACATTTAAATACTGGGTTGGTTGGCACAATTAGCATCTTATTTTTTTTTTAAAAAAAAACAATGGTTGAACAAGAATAGAACACAAGGTGCAACTGAAAGCTTAAATGACTGTCAGACTTGTTTTATTTATTTATTTTTTTTTAAACCTTGAAATACGTTTAACTCATTGACTTCTAATATGGTGAATGGTTTCTGTTTCATTCCCAAGATTCCTCTCAAATGTCTGGGAGGTAATCTGGGAGGTATGTAGATCTGGTGAGCAGCAGGTACAAATTACGTGAAAAGGGTGGATTGGTTTACAACACCACCAAATGCCACTATAAAAAATGACTATGATTTTAATGGTAAAAGACTGTTGCTACAGTAAAAAAATGATTAATTGTTTAATGTTAAGATTCCCTGCTGTATATGGTGAAAAACGGTATTGGACATTACATGTAATTTTACAGTAGTATACCATTTTTGGAAGTGGAAAAAAATAGTATTATTTACAGTGAATAACCGTAAATTGACATTCCCAGAATTTGATGTTTTTTCGTTTAAATAACTGTTCCTTCTAAGCTTTTCTTATCAGTTATGTTTATTATTGTATGTTACGTCTAATGTTATTAGAATAATGTTTATTGCATTATTTCAGTTCCATGTGTGTAACCATGTTGCTGTTTAGCGTTTGTGTGAATGACACTGTGCACCTTATATGTTAATTAAAAGACAAAATTAATTTTTTGAGATCAGTTCCAGGTGGCAAATATCGCCCCTTAATGGAAAAGTTCATTTCTGACCCTTATAAGTAAGGTTCAATATATATATATTTTTTTAAATTAGCACTGGATTGTAACATATAAAATATTGTAACTGTTAATTTAATATTTAATTATTATTTTTTAAATGTTTAAAAAAGTAATTCTATTAAATTATTATTAAATCTATTATTATTATTAAGGATAAGGATTAAAATAAGTAATTCATTACTATGAAGCCAGTGGCAAAAATAAAATAGTTTTAAATAAACCGAGTATTCTAGATTTTCCAGGAAGTACAAAGGCAAAAGTCAAACCCAGTTGAAGGTGTTGTATTAATGAATAACCCTAGTCTATAGAGCTGAACTAGTCTTAGGTTGGTCTGCTGCGGCTCTAGAAGAGGAGAATGGCTGAGAGGCATTTTGAGGGAAAAGAACAGGCTGAATCTTACCAGCGGTACCGGGTGTCTCCTCCTCAGGAACTCATAGATGAAGTGCTTAACTTCCTTCGAAAAAGAGTATGTGAGACGTGTATTTGGAAAAACTTTTGTCAGAATGACTCAGCAGTTTATGTATACGACAGTGTTACATTTGTCTTTATTGACGCTAAACTATAGAAAACAATCAAAGACCTGTGAATCAAGGCTGTATCATTGTTTATCTTGTAAAACACTGACTCTGTTGCAGACATGACTCTTCCGGAAAGTCCGGGAGTCTCCCGTTTATTGCTAGTGCAAGATTCTGCAAATTATATAATCCGTAAATCGAGCGTGCAAAAGAGAGAAATCCTGTTTCCAACTGGTATTAAGATATGTTTTCGTGACCCGATCACAAATGGTCAGTCAAGACACCGATTAACATGCGTTTCGAAAGCGTCTCCTGTGACCGCTTGCGTTCCTATTTATTATTTCGTCACACTACAATAAATCACGTTGGGCTCTCGAATACTAATGAACTCGTGTTATGCGGCTTACGCGAATAAATATAAGCTTAATATAATTTATTATGGCATGCCGTTCAGGAAATAATTATATTTATAATATGAAGTTTGAGTATATGGAACAAAACTCTGAATATATATATATATATATATATATATATATATATATATATATATATATAATGACAATCTGAGTATATGAAATGAAAGTCTGAATATATGGAATAAAATTCTGAATATATGGAAAGAAAGTATAACTATATAAAATGAATGTCTGAATATATGGAATTAAAGTCTGAATATATAGAATGAAAATCTAAATATATGGAATGAAAGTTGGAGTATATAGAATGAAAGTCTGAATATTTGGAATGAAAGTCTGAATATATAAAATGAGTGTTGTTTGAAGTATGACCAGCTGCTGCATAAAAAGTGTTGTAGTTCAACAAAGTATTGGAAAATTTCTGGGAATGACATTTTAAATGAATCACAACTCAAAAACCTATCGCTCTGATAATGAGGATAAAGCAATCTATGTATATATTAAAAATTAAAATAATTTTGGTAGAGCATTTGTAGAGCTTAACTGTAATGTCACAGCCCGGACATTGAGATATTTGAAAAGAAAGAAAATAATATGATTGAGAACAAAATGATGGTGAACCCTTTAAGTCTTCAAATTCATGTTTAAGTCATCTTTTTAAAACACATCACCACTTTGTTTACTTCTGTGAACAGATCCAGGGCTATCTTGACCTGGCAGTGGATGTGGGCTGTGGATCAGGACAGGGCACTGAGCTACTCGCCCCTCACTTTCTCACTGTGGTCGGGGTAGATGTCAGTCCAGCTCAATTGGAGATAGCTAGTGCCAAAGAGCACGCACCAAATGTGTGTTACAGGTATACACTACAAAAACGCCTATAAGAAAATGTAGTCCTGAAGAACAATTCTTCATTTCATTATCCTTAAAAAAAGTATCAGTACCATAGTATAGTGAGAATATCAAGGTACATGTCACATGTCCAAAGCTATGATAATGTGACATATTTGACACTTTTGGTTCTTTTTAGTTAGTGAATGTTCTGGATTAAACCTCACGAAAATGTGTTCAGGTCACATTCAATCCGACATTAATTAATCAATAAATGTAGATATATTTATATATTTATCATTGAAAAAAAAAAAAAAAATATATATATATATATATATATATATATATGTATATGTATATTGTTTTTTTTTTCTTTAAAAAAAATATTTTTCTTATCTATTTTGTTGCCCAGTACAGGTTATGCTCAGACTATTTTTAACTCTGTTTATCTCGCTCCATTAGAGAGAGCCCTGCAGAGGAGTTGCCCTTTGAGGACGATATGGCTGACTTGGTTACATCCATGACAGCTGCTCACTGGTTTGACCATCCGCGCTTCCTGCGGGAGGTAGACAGGATTTTGAGGCCAGGAGGCTGCCTTGCTCTGCTCAGCTACACTTTGGATTTTGACCTGGAATATGGAGAAAGCACTGCCAAACTCAATAAAATCTGTCAAGAGGTTAAATAAGCCAACAGAATGTTTCTTGAGTTGTTGTACATGGAAACCTGCTTCATAAATACTTGATATGAGACAACCAGTGTATGACCTACAGTATGATGCTTTATTTGAATCGAATGCTATCCTTGCATTAGATATCTACAGTGTAAATTACATTTTTTGATTCACAGCTCTATGCAACCCTGCACCCTTTTCGGAAAGCTCATATAGGATCCAGTTCTCGAGAGATCTACAAGAAGATCTATGACTCTGTGTCGTATGATGATAAAGAGTGGTAAGTCAGTGTAGGTTTTATTATATGTTATTATTCGCTTTTATTGCATATACGTACCTTTGCAATAATCTTGTAAAAACAGAT
Source organism: Labeo rohita (assembly GCF_022985175.1). Classification (NCBI taxonomy): domain Eukaryota; kingdom Metazoa; phylum Chordata; class Actinopteri; order Cypriniformes; family Cyprinidae; genus Labeo; species Labeo rohita. The sequence continues at coordinate 44,680,907 of NC_066869.1, read as the reverse complement.
TATTATTATTATTTTTTTGCATAAGGTAAATAAAAAGTCTTCAAACAAACAAACAAACAAATAAATAAATAAATAAATGCTTGTTATTTTGTAATAATTGTAATTACTTGCATATACCTTTAGGGGGGAAAATACTTAATAGTATATTATAAAGCTATATGAGTATATATTATTATTTTATAGATCCACATTTGAAGGCCTGTATTTGGTTTCACAGGCATGACTGTATGAGGTGTCGGATGATTATGCCACTGTCAGAGTTTATTGGCTTGGTTGAAACCTTCTCTACCTATCAAGGTTTCCTGGAGAAAGATCCTGTTGAGGCCAAGAGACTGTCTCAGACCGTCACAGACCGGTAAAACAGACAATCTCAGCTCATAAATTGCCTTTAGGGAAAATCATGCTCTGAAAGAAGACATAGGCAATAGATTTGCTCCAGTGTAATGCATTAAATTTAATCTACTTAAATAGACCAAGAGTGATGTGAAAATCTAAATAAGTTAACACAAGATAATTTAAGATCATTTTGTCATTAAAGTATTTCTTAAATTTTAATACATAATATTTATGCATACCAATTAATAACATTTTATTTATTGTTATTTTTTTTTCAGGTTATTGGAAGCAATGGGGGCTTCATCAGCTGACACAGAAGTAACAGTGGTAGTGAAATATTTTTACTTATTAGCCTCCAAACCACAGAAACCCTAAAATGATTTTTTCAAACACACAGAACCCTCTCTGTTTAAAATGTTCTAAAAACAGTTAAGCATTTGTGTTGTATTTCTGTTTCAAACTGTTTAAACAATAAACATTTAACATCAAACTTGGGTTTAATGTTTCTGTGAACACGATTAAATAATTAGCCATAGTGCTCTTATCACATTTAGCTTTGCGCAAAAAGGGCGGAATTTTTATTTGTGGCGTTTGATTCCATACGGACTTTTTATTGAATGAACGGAACAACTTCCGGCTTCTAAACCGCTCAGGCAGCGGAAATCATTAAACTAAGCGGAACTAATCTGCGCAGCATTCCACTCAATTCTAGTTCTTTTAACGACATTTAGCGTCTTTTATACAGAAGTTATTTGGGGGGAAACGGTGTGAAATTCAGTTTGAGTATCCTGATTATGGTGTAAACAGGGCAGTTCAGGGACTCTGACAGCGGCAGGTAAGTGCAATATCGATCGCAGCCGAGTTATTTGACATTTTAGGAGTTGTATTATGAATGTATAGTTCTTTTAACCCCCAAATTTCAGCATATAACACGATATTCATCTCAGTTCCGATGTAAATAATGCACTGTGTAATGGGAGTCAAAGTATAGCTGCTAATGAACATGTTAGCACATTAACGGCTCAAACCAAACCGGTATCTGATGATTATGAAAGTTGGTATTGTTTTGTTTCTATACGTCTGTATCTGATACGCTCATTATAGTCTCAGCAATATAGAAATGGGTTAGGAGTTTTAATATTCCCGTGCAGAAAGTGCTGTAGCGGTACAAGGGTATAGTAACAGATGGTAATACCATGGTACTTTGATTTATATAGTTGTACAGACAGATTACCCTATTCCTGTACCATGGCGTTCCAATGTACTTCAAATAATAGCATGATGTTGACACAATACACATGGTATTGCCATTGTGCACGTTCACAAAATTATGGTGTTTGTAGTACATATTAATAACCTGCTATTACAGTGAAACTATGTAACCAAAACATGGTAATTCTATGATACTTGATGCTTTTACATTAAAGCTGTTTGTCCTTTGTGTGCCATTTAATTTGCATGCATTAGTGGGAAGGTAGTAAGATACTTAGCAAGTCTGTTCTTCTCCCAGTATAATTTTGTTGTTGTATAAGTAATGTAAATCTATATGATGGTCTGTATAATGTGAGTCAATAGCTGCCATATACCTCATGTGAACTACAGTGTATTTTGCAGTTTGTGTAAAACAGTTCTGTTCTAAATCAATCACATTATGACATATAATTTGCATGATATTTACAAATTCACTTACTTATAATAATGTGTTTTCAATACAGTAGCTGCTTGTTTCAGAAGAATACAAAAACAAGTAAAACAGAATAAATTATAATTGATGTACAAACTGCAGCAGTACACTCTTGTTTTTGTTTATTCATTGCTTGCTAAATTGTATTTTTTTCTGCAGTGTATTCTTGATGTATTTAGTTTGACTTTATTATACAACGACAGAGGATTAAAACGTCGATAATACGTGCCTATCCAGCTTGAGGAATCTATTAAAGAATGTGAAAGAAAAAAAAAATATTTTAAATCACCCCCTTCATTAATTTAGTAAGTGTAGTATTTTGCATAGTATATATGGCAAAGATCATCAGTAGTAAACGTTTTTAAAGGATTTTGCAGATTTGGCTCTCTGTTACCCCAAACATAAATGAAGTCAGATGATGTGGTTAAAAAAAAAAATACAAAATCATTTTATTGAATTTGTTAATCTTTGTTATTTCAGCATTAATGAGATACTATAATACTTTTTATTAATATTTTGAATTAGTTTTTATTAATATATATTTCATTTTTATTTCAGTTTTAAAGTTTTATTGTAGTTGTTGCTTTCGTCTGTTTTTATTGTTTTTTTATATGTCTATATATTTTTTATTATTATTTTTGTGACATTTTGATTAATTTTAATACATCAGTTTAAACTAAATTATTATTTTTTTTTTTATTGATTTAACATTTATTTTACTTCATGTAACAAAAAAGTTAAAAACCCTGGTGTTTAACATCTTTGTGTGTGTTTGTGTTCTTCACAGGTGTGTGAGAGTGTGTATGTTGGTCTGCTGGTATGCTGACGTTAGCCAGTAAGCTAAAGAGGGAGGAGGGCGTGAGGGCCGGCCGGACCCCTGCAGGCTCCAACGATGCCTCTCATAGAGTGTCCATCAGAGATCGACTGCTCATCAAAGGTACCCATCAAACACTCCTTCTGTCTACTGAGATTGTGACACTAGAGCGTTGGTTTGTGCCTGGTGGTTCAAGACCAATTTTTAAGTCTGTTCTCATGGACAGATTAGGCATGGATGGTTTGTGTGACATAACTTTATGTACAAAAAACGTTAAAGAGATCTATCTATCTGTCTGTAATCTGTCTTTCTTTTCTATCATGATTCATCACATTGTAATTAGATCATTAATTACACACTTTTGAAAGAGTAGGGCAGGTCTGAATCCCGATAGCGTGATGAGTGGAGTTGTGTTATGCGGTGGCTGTCTGCAGGGAGTTGTGGTGTCAGTAAACTGGTATAAGGTGATGTGATGCAGGCCAGATCAGGAGAGCAGTAGACTCTATTTATAACAGACTGAGAGGAGGAGTCTGTATGCCATTACCAGCAGCTTAAAAAGCAGTTCCCATCCACAGTCAAACACTCAGGCTATTTTCTGATTCAGTGAGGCCACTGGATCCACCCCAACGCAACATTTAGAGATGGTATCGTGAGAATGCAGGTGGCCATATATGGCTGGATAGAGCTGTGTCTTGTATCTGTGTTTCATAGACCAGAGTTGCAATAATAAACAAATTCCCAAAAGAATAAAAGAGTATATCATTCTAAAAATATCTGCTCATGTGCTGATTAGTAAAAGCTGGTTTTATAAGTCTTACCCTTCAGTACTGAACACTCATTCTTTGATCTTCGTTTACAGAGGTTGCAGAACTTGAGGCCAACCTTCCAAGTGAGTATATTCAGGCCATTTTTTGTGCCCTTTAAGGATGCACAATATATTGGCACCATTTGTTAAATAATTATTTACAGTATGGAGAGTATCAGTTCTTACTGTTTTGTAATGATTATTGAGTAAAGGACAGTGAAAATCTAAATGAGTAAAGGCAGTAGGTATGTAAAATTATCTCTTTTTTTTTGACATTTGGGCCAGTTTTACTAAACAGGGCAAATTAGTGCGAGAGCGCAATACCAAAATGGGAAATTTCTGCCGGTGATTTACTAACAATGTGCAAATTAAAGAACACAGCTGCAATGTCTCATTTACACATCGACCAATGCAATATACCAAATGCAGTGCAAATTAGTATAGTCGCAAATAAAGAAATAAAAAGAAGCAGAGACCAAAAACTGAAGGTTTGCTAGAAGTTTTGATAGATCTGGTATTGCGTGACTCCTTGTTGAGGGTTCCAAGTCGTCTTTTATTTCCTGAAGCAAATTAGAAATAACATGGCTTGGCAAACAGTATGTTCGAATGAAGGGTTCTTATGGCATTCCACATAAGTTAATACATGTGGAAAAAATCATCTCCCTTCTACCATTCTCTGCGGTGTCTCCTCCTAGCAACAATAATTTCAGTCATTTCAAGCGCAAAATTGTTTAAGACATGCTTTTTTGGGTGTTAAATAAAGGTGCAAATGCCAGAAATTTGACAAGTGCAAATGTTAGTAAAGCACATTGTCCAGTTAATTAGAATACTCTCTTCCTGTTAATTTTGCATCTCTATGCTTACTTTTCTTTTTAGGAGAAATTTAAGAGCACAGTCAAAATTTTAGGAGCACCTTCTAATTAATAATCAAAAAGTCTGATCAAAAATTAGCCTTTCCATTATGTGGTGATATTTGACTCCATAAAGTGATTTAAAGGGGAATTTTGTTTTTACCTTTGTAATGCCATTTTTCTAACTTTATTAAAAGTATGTCATCTTTTATGTCAAATTTGTAAAAAAAAAAAAAAAAAAAAAAAAAAAAAAAAAAATCTCTCTCTCTCTTATTTATTTATTTATTTATTTTTTTTTACATTTTTTTTAAATTAAATCAACAGAATAAGAATAAGTTACCAGTCAAATGAAATCAGTATTAACAAAATTAATACGAAAAAAGTTGAACGCACTAGATTAAAAACTAGTTTAAAAACGCACATTCATAAACGAGACACCGCTGTGTTTGAATGGTGATGTGCGGTGGTTCAGTTGTGACTTGTTTTTAGACTATTTTTGACGACTTAATAGAGCAAAATCAGGTAATAGTGTTATAGTCAGACTACTTAAGTCACTTAATATTATCTTTTTGTTTATTTACCTGTTGTATTAAATAAATATCTAATTTACAAACTCCCTTAAATATCTTTAAAAGCTGCCACTCTCACAAAGTTCCATTATAATAAACAAAGCTCTCTACACTGCACAATGAATCTCTTATTTACACTCTCGCTACATATATCTGTGATATATTGCTCAATGTTGCAAAAACAGCAAGAAACCTTTGAAGCTCCCCTCAGCACAAACATAAATATGCTGATCGGGTCAGTCGCACATGGTGCTCCTAAATATTTTTTCTTAGTCGCACGCAGTCGTTTTCAGTCACACTGTAGAGCCCTGTCCAGTAAGGTCACGTGCAAAAATAACTGTCCACGCCTTTTCAGGGCTAATCCTTCAGTGCGCGTCTTTAGTAACACCTGACAGTACAATTTTAACACAAAACGATGGCTTGCGCTGAAGCAAGCTGTTAGTAAAACTGGCCCTTGCTGTCATTTGTGCTTAAAAATGATTAATAATTCAATAACTTTTAAACAAACGTTAGCAAATCTTAAAATAAATATGCATTTTCACACTGTACATTATAGGGTTGTACTGTCTAAATTCATTTATAGGATTTACCATTTTTATGTTCTTTTGACAACATGAAAATAATTATTGGCTTGTCAGTATTGCCTTGGTTTTTGGGATGCATCCCTAAAGTTCTTTCTTCATACATCTACAGACCTGTCTGGATATGTCAGCTTAAATGCAGTGTTAATTTCTAGTTTTTGTAATTTATGAACCAATATTCTAAGCATTAATATTCTTTCTGCAGATACCTGTAAAGTAACATTTCCTGATGAAAACAAACTTTATCACTTCCAGTTGGCCATTTCACCAGGTAATTCTGACCTATTTTCTGAAAGGTTAAATAGGTGTAACAGTGTAAAAGACTTTAAATATTCATCACCAATATTAAGGCCTATTTGTACAGATCACAAGTATTTAAAATAAAACATTGTATGCTCATAAAGCCTTTCACATTCACTAGCTCATGAACCAAATTCAATGTTATGTTTTGGTAATATATTGTCTTTTTGGTTGTGTCTTGAACCAGTAGAGCGAACAAACACAAATAATTTGCAGTTTCATATCATATTGTTTTTTCACAATGCTCTTTGTGTGAATAGGCCTTTGCTTGTCTTTTTTTTTAACATTGCAAGTATCTGTCAAATGTTTTCTAAGTGAAAATATAACCTTGCATTTCTGCAAAACATCTCATCAGATGAAGGCTATTACCTTGGTGGGAAGTTTCAGTTTGAGATTGAAGTTCCTGAAGCCTATAATATGGTGGTAAGTGCCTGTGACATATCATGAAGTAATGAGGTAATGCCACACTTATTCACTCGCAGTGCTACGATGATTTTATTAGTCCATTCGTAAGCGGGGCTGTTAAATAGATGTTTACGGGCATTACTGATGCTCTGCAGTGTCTGAATTCAATAAAACAGCTGCCTGAGCGTGCCCACACATGCACACATGAATACACATACTCATCCTTGACCGCAGATCACCTGTAATAGCCCAGTAAAGACTGTATGAAGATCTAGACATGGACCCTCAACGCTGGCATTGGCATGAAGTATAGGAATATACAGTGATTATACAGCTGAAATAAGTGACTAGAACGAAATTAAAACTACAATTAATCTTGTAGACTACTTCTATTGTACTTTTATGGTGCTTTTAATCTTGTTAACTTTTTATTTTAAATGTGCAGGAACCTGGGCAATCTGCAATATCTTCCTTTCTGTTCTTTTAGAATGACATCCTATAAACTACACACAAATTCAAACATGCACTCTAGGTGGCGCTGTAAGATAACGGTTTTCTTTTCTGCTTTCCACAGCCACCCAGAGTCAAGTGCTTGACTCGAATATGGCATCCAAACATTGCAGAAACTGGGGAGATCTGTCTGAGGTATTTATCTGTATTTGTCATTTATGCTTAACTTAAAGGGGACATCGGATGCAAAATTCACTTTTGCATGGTGTTTGCATGTAAATGTGTTTTAGCAGTGTGTGGACACAACCATCCTACAATGATAAAAATCCATTTTTTTTTTTTTTTTTTTTTTAATCCCCAGAATAGGGTTGTAATCGTATGAGATTTTCACGGTCTGACAATCGTCTTAGAAAATATCACAGTTTCAAGCCAGTTGTACGGTGTCTGCCATTTTCTCCACGCTTGAGCAGCTGTGGCAACAATAGTGTCTTGTAAGCAATGCAGGTGTTTTGTAGTTGCATGTAAAAGTAAACATGAGTCTTCATGAGCAATAACTCATTATCATTTGGAGAGACATGCGCCGAAACAGGTTGTTGTGAACAGAGCTGTTTTTGACAAGGTAAAAAGGGTGTTGTTTTACATGACCATTGAGGAATTTTAACCGGAGTATGTCGCAGACATTTCATGAAGACCCTAAAAAATCTGGGCATCTGATGTCCTCTTTAATGCGTCAGACTCCGTATTTGTGTTCTTTAGATGATATTGTTTTTATGTTAAAATCTCTCCTATTTATTGCAAGTTTATTGCGAGAGCATTCAATTGATGGTACTGGATGGGCACCCACTCGTACTTTAAAGGTAATTTGTGTTTTTGTAATGCATCTTGGGAAATTCATCACAGAGCTTACTAGGCAGAACTGAATTGAAATGCTGAATTTTTATTCTTTCTGTCTTTCTTTCTTTCATTATTTTCAAACTAAACAGCTTTCTAAACTATCAGTTTATTCTTTTGATGCTTTTCCAGCATTAATATTTTCTTTAGAAAATGCAAATTAACTAACACAGCACCCTGCTTTTTCATTGTTTTTCTGATGCTCATGTTTTGCATCTAGACACTGCAATCTAAAAATGCAGAGCTCAATTTAAATGTTATGGCTAATCTGTATATATATCTATATATATATATATATATATATATATATATATATATATATATATATGTATTTATATATGTATTTGTTTTACCCATGTTTTGTCTCTAGGATGTAGTATGGGGACTGAATTCACTCTTCACTGTAAGTACACGTGGAACAATCTTGGATAATCAATTTTTTACATTAAAATCCTCATCCTTGGGCTGGAAGACCAATTTGTGTGTTGTTTCTTTTACAGGATCTTCTTAATTTTGATGACCCACTGAATATAGATGCAGCGGAGCATCATTTACGGGACAAGGTAGAGCACCAGCACACATCGATACATATTTACAAGCAAATCTACTGGCACAGTCTTTTGTAATGGTTAAAGAAAAAACTAAATTTTAGGATCCTGATATTATGTACAGTTAAAGACAAAATTTTACTTGCACCTTGCAGAATCTGCAAAATGTTAATAGAAATAAAATAAGAGGGATCATACAGAATGCATGTTATTTTTTATTTACTACTGACCTGAATAAGATATTTAACATAAAAGACACTTACATATTGTTCACAAGAGAAAATAATAGCTAAATTTATAAAAATGACCCCATACACGTGATTGAATGATCCACAGCTGTGTTTTTTTTGTTTTTGTTAAGTGATAGTTGTTCATGAATTCCTTGTTTGTCCTGAACAGTTAAACTGCCCGCAGAAAAATCCTTCAGGTCCCACAAAAGTTTTTCGAATTTGAAGATCAGGGTAAATTTAACTTATTTTATCTTCTGGGGAACATCTTCTGTAGCTTTTAAAGGGTAGTACTGAATGAATAAATATGATATTTAGGAGAAAAAAAAATGCAGGTGTGGATCACACAGTATTAAGCATCAAGTGTATGTAAACATTTTAACGGGGTTATTTCTTATAGATTCAACTATTATTTTCTCCTGTGGACTATATGTAAACGTCTTTTTTTGTGAAATATCTTATTCAGATAAGTACTAAATAAAAAATAACATGCATTTTGCAGATTCAACAAGGTGTATGTAAACTTTTGACTTCAACAGTATATTATATTAACAAAATAGTATTGAAAATGTCATAAATGATCAATATATCGCTCAGCCCAATGTGCAAAGCATTTGCGGATATATGTTTTATCCAAACCCATCCTTAATGCTTCCTGTTTTAGGAGGATTTCAGGAACAAAGTTCAGGACTTCATCAAAAACTATGCAAGATGATGTCTCTGTCGAGCCACTCTCCCACGCATGTGACTTTGCAGATGTACGTTGAACCAGACTGCAACAGAGACAAAATCTCAAACTATTAAAACACACTTGGGGAAAGAAGAAAGATTAAAAAAAAAAGCGTAATGAATGACGCCGCGAGTCCCTGATCAAGATTTGGGAGGGGGGAATGTGGGCCTTACTGTCCATTTTCAATGGCTTTTTTTGTTTTTTGAAGCGGACGCTCATGCAGGTTCTTCTAAATCAAGTTTGCTTTTACTTCCCCCCCCACAAAAAAGAAAAGAAAAAAAGAAGTACAAAGATGGTGATCATGAAAACGAGGACGTGTAACCTCTCTGATGTCACCTCCTATGCTAGTGCCTCTGTGTTTTTTGCCACATATAACTGGACATACGTTGTAAGCCAACTTCTGCAGCCTGCTTCTTCTCAAAACTTGAACACTGAGATTAATTTGTTCATAAGTGATGTCATAGAAATCCCAAAGTTCCATTGGTTCATTTGCTCTGGGGGGAGGAGTCCACCAATGAGGAATCGCAAAAATAGATAGCACTGATGTCCCACGGAATACGTCGGTGGATTTCCGAGCGGATTCTGTAAAGCCATTTCTTGTAACTCTGCACCTCCCTTCATGTAAAATCACTGCAGTTATCAGACTACTCCGTATCACACGTGCACACGCGCAAATATCAGACTATCTGTGGGTGCCTATGAATGAGTTATGAAACTGTTTCAGTTCAAATATGTGAGGTGTTTGCGGGTGAATCTCACGAATGTCCGGGTTACATTTTTATGGAAGCCTGTTTCCACCACGGGATAAAAATAAAATATGTAATCGTGACATTATATCTAACAATTCAGGCTTGATTGTAAAACACACAAACTCAGAATTGTGATATAAACTCAGAACTGTAAAAAAAAAAAAAGTCAGAATTCTGAGGTCAAAAAAAGTCAGAATAATGAGATATAAACTCAGAATTGCAGAAAAGTCAGAATTCTGAGATTTAAACTCAGAAATCTGACTTTCTGAGTATATATCTCACAATTCAGAATTTTTTTTTTGTCAGAATTCTGACTTTTCTCTGATTAATTTTTTTTTCCCCCACCAGAATTCCAAGTTTACATCTCGCAATTCTGTTTTTTTATTTATTCTTTTTTTTTTTTTTTGCCACGGAAGGTAATTGAAACTGAGTTTATATCTCATAATTTGGTCAGAATAATGTCAGAATTGCAAGTTAACATCTCGTAATTTTGACTTTTCTAAGAATTGCAAGATGTTAAAAACATAAAAACATAAGAATTGTAGTATATAAATGAATTGTGAGATTAAAAAGTCACAGTTTCCTTTATTATTATTAATATATATATTTTTTTATCCTGTCGTGAAAACAGCCTTCCCTACATTTTACCCAAAAATCAAAGGAGAAAAACAAGAAAGTCTGTTTTGCATATAATGAAGATGTGCTGATAAAGATTTTGAGTTTAGACATTATTTTTATGATAAATTAAGCATGTTTTCCCTGAAATTAAAATATATATATTTTTTCCTGCATTGGGGCAGTTAGCATTTTGTCAAAATTATGCTTAATTATCATCAAATAATATAAAAAGCAAAATATTATTTTTGGGGTGAAATAAGACCCGGATATGTTCTGGATGGGTTTCGTGAGATTCACTCTTGCTCTTGTATGCATTTTCGTCAGTGTATACACGTTCAGCTTTACCGATGTGTGCATGTACACAAGAATACCTGTATGCTTGTATTGTGTTTGTGTGAAAGTTAGTGTGTGTGTTTGAGCGGAAGAGACTGGGATTTTAATACATGTCTGATTTGGTAGCATGCACTGGGCTACTGAACTGCTCAGCCATAAAGCCTGTTCAATTAGTGAGGATTTACTTTATTTAATTTGATTTCTTTTTCTCCTTAGAGGTGTATATCCATTTGTAAAGTATATTAAAGAGGAATTCTACCACTAAGTAAAGATTTTGAGTAATTTGTGGTTGAATTTTTACAGTTTGCTTTTACAATTTGTAAATTTTCTCAATCTAGTGAGCCGCTTACCTAGACAGCATTTTTAGGCATTGTATCATTTGAATTTGCACAAAATGCTGTTTAGATAGTAGGTTTATTTTGGCTATGTCTCAAATTAAGCTTCCTATTGAAACACATTCTTAGGAATCATATAATGTGAATTACACAGAAAAAATAAGGGGTCAAAATTGTACCTTTTGGGGTACAACAGTTTGTCAGTGGAGAAGTACCCTTAAAAGGACATCTTTGTACCTTTTTTTTTTTTTAACCCCTAATAGATACATATTAGAACCTTAAGGTACTCTACTCTAAGGTACTCTAAGGTACTAATATGTACCTATTAGCGGTTAAAAAAAAAAAAAAAAAAAGGTATAGATGTTCTTTTAAGGGTACTGAAAAGCTGTTGTACCTTTTGGGTACCTTTTTGACCCCTTATTTTTTTCTGTGTGGATCTTGGTAGGCAGATCACTATAGCTCTCTTTGGAATTAAATGCTTGCATACGCCACTGTAAAAAAAAAAAAAAAAAGTTAAATTAACTTAAAGTAATTTGTTACCTGGCTGTCTTAAAATATTAAGTTCAGTCAACTCAAAAAAGTTTAGTCAACTTAAATTTTCAAGACAGCTGGATAACAAACCCAGCTTAAGTTTAACAAACTAATTTTTTGTTTAGTCATCTTAAATATCTAAGTTGTCACATTTCAAGTTGACTAAACTTATTTGAGTTGACTGAACCTAACATTATAAGGCAGCAGGGTAACAAATTATTTTAAGTTGATTCAACACATCTTTGTTTACAGTCTAGGTAATTATAGCTGTTTGTGAGTCTTTTATCATTGGCTGTGTCTTAAAACCTAATAAGCTTCCTATCTAGATGTTATTTTTGGACATAATTTAATGCAAACTCACCTGTGATGCCCAAACTGCTGTCTAGGCAGCAGCCCACTAAAGGCTGGAATAAACTACATGACTTTTGTCCAGATTTGCAGTCTGGAGGAGTTGACGCTAGTTGCTAGATCTCAGCGACTTTTGAGTCTGGTTCACTAACGCTGGAAATGTGAAAGGTAATGTCAATTACATTACAGCACTGTATACACTGTAGCCTTCTTGGTTGTACATTTTGTTATTCAGTGTATTTAATATAGGATCACTACAGGTATATTACAATCCAAAATGCACCCTAGTGCAGAATTAGTAAGAATAGTATGCTATTCCAAACTAAGGTTTTGAACACGGCCATTGCGTATGTATTTATTTTTGCACCAGATGGCGCTGTTGTTTCAAAAATGGGTCTACATATTTTGTCTGGCTTGTACATATGTAGAGCATGATGAAGAGCATGTTAAAATATGTTACAAATCTCTATTTTAACCCCTTTTCAACCCTTATAAATTATGGTAATGTGGTTAATACCACAGTACTGAATGATCATTCTTATACCACGATCTTTACATCATTCTTAATAGAGTAGCAGGTTGTCTTTGTTCATATTTAAGAAACATTGTATTTTCGTGGGTACCAAGTCTAAAAAGCGTAAGACTTGCAAAGTTGATCCAGTTAGCAAAAATTATTTAAAATATTAGAACTTTTCTACATTATAGAAATTGTTATCTTAAAGATTGAAATTAAATATACATTCCTTACGAACTTGGACTCGGAATTCTAGTGTAAGTACTCAAATCCTCACGTAATAACAGATCTGTGTTTGGGGGCGTGTTTTACCTCAATTAAGTCACTCTTCTACCCAATCAGCGCTTAGAGGGGCGGTGTTCAAGCGCTCAAGGCGCGCGCCCGGGCACGGAGACCGTAACTCGGTCCGGAATTCAGCGCAGAGTGATGACAGTCCCAACGCAGTCACATTTAGACAAGGAATAACTCACTTTTACCTCTGTCATTTAATCAACTGATCCAGTTTTACTTGCAGACCTAAACCCAGGCGCAACTTCAGACCATGCGCTCTATATGAACAGCTGCGCAAAGACGCACAAGCTGAAAGACATTTGACAGCTCGCCAACGGGACTTTGGAGTGGACATGTGAAGAAATGGATATGCAGCCTCTTCATATGATCAAAATGCGATCTGACATCATCCTCGTCCTCATCCTCACTGCTGTGATTGTTCCCCTGTGCACCTCGCAGTCAGGTGAGCATTACAACTCCCGTGCGTAAAAGTGCTTATCCGTCCTTCATATCAGTCGTGTTGTGTTCTGGAATAGCGTTTGATTAAGTGTATGGACACATGTCAGTGCATTCAACATTTTCATACCGGTGAAGTCGCAGTGATTGTGTGTTCTCACTCAGGCAGCGCAAATACTTCTGTGCCAAACTCCAAGTGCCCAAATCACATTCGTGCGCATTTCATGATGCAATTCAGTTATGTATGTGTGTTAAGTGATCAGTAACAATTAAAGATGTCAAAGCATTCGTCAGAGATCTATGATTAGGGAAAACTGACATCAGAAATCCGCTAGTAATGATAAACCACTGTTTACACCGCCATTGCGCGTTTGCGCACACTGTTACGTGCCCGAATACAGCTATTTTTCAGTCCGTCTCTTTTGAAACGATCTTGTTTCTTGACTGATTCTCGTTTTTTGAAGTGTGAATAAGCAGTTTAAGTTATTTCGTTTCCTCTCCACACGATGGTGGCAGTCAACCGAGAAACATCAGGGCAGATGAAGCGCGGAGCCGTGCGTTTTTACGCATCTTTCTTCATGATGGGTAATGACTGCGGAAGCGCTCTGAACCTTTAAGAATTAACTCGTTATGCATTCCTAGAAATTTTCACGCTCTGATTTTTTTTTTTTTTTAAAAGAACACCCTACATTATTATTATTATAAATATTACTATTACTACTGTTATTATTATTATTACTGCCATTTACATTTTTTTTCTTAGTATTTTGGGTATTTAATAAGTAAATATTATTTTGAAAATCTATATTTGTTCATAAGTCATTTCTAATAATTTAATTATTTATTATAAAATAATCTAATTATTTTTCATTAAGGTTTAAGCTGATTTGTTCGATTTGTTATCCACACATGTTGCTATAATTTTTTTTTTTTTAGTTTCAGCTCTTTTGGAGTAAATCTGCTTGACTGCGAGATTAATAATGGAACAATTAACTAATGAAAATAATATTAGGCAGCCTATTGGCTGCCTCTGCTCAAGGTTACTGCACCTGCAAAATATCAAGACAATGAATATTTATAAGCTAATTTAAGTGTTGTTCTAAACAATTTGGGCTATGTTGGCTGTAGTGCGTAATGGTTTTATTAACGCTCTGGTGTGGTTTGAACTCATTTCAAAAAGTTGTGCATGTAAATTTGTTCTACATTAATTTTTCATTGTTTCATAGGCCCGGTTTTGTGGAAAATCACATTTTAAAGCGTGTCCTTTAAATGCTTCTCATTTATTCATCAGCTCACACCTCTGTCGAGAACCATATGGCACCGCATTTGACCCAGGCTTCCATCTGACATTTAAGTTTGATAGAAAATTACTGCTGGTCGACCTGAGAATATGATCAAATTATTAATCATCTTCAACCCAAATTAAGTTTGGTTGGAGAGTTCATGCGAGCTGAGGGAGTGAGAATATTTCCTGTTAATTAACATCGTCATTGCTCTGATGTCTAGACGTGAACTTTCTTTAAAACGGAAGAAGTTTCTTTCTTGGTGAAACTAGGACATTTATTGTTTATAACAGGCTGTAATTGGATAACATAAGGCACTTTTCTATCTTTTATAATACAGTTATTATTCTATAATCTGGTCTTTTGATCGCAGATATTAAAATGTTTATACATTGCAACTCAAAACCTGTGTGAGTTTGTTTGTTTCTTTGGTGGATCACAAAAGGAGATGTTTGGAAGAATGTTTGGGACTGACAGCCTCAGTCACCTTTGCATCCATAAACTTTATCAAATCTACTACCACATCTAATATATTCAATACGTTACTCAGTTTGTTAAAACAAGCAGTAAGTGTTTGTACACTAATGCACTTGCGATAAAAGTCTGTGTGGCAAGATGTTCTAGAGAGAAATGTGAAGCTCATATTTTTGTGTACAAGTGTTTTTCCATAGAAAGTGTCATGTTGTGTAGTATTTGAGTTGTAAATCAACCTTTTTGCAGTTAGATTTACTTTTTTAGGTGGGTGAACAATTTTCGTGGACTTTTCTTGATGTAACAAGTCACTTTCTGTTGGGTTAGTAAGTGATTTTATTAGACAAGTCTTGAGTCCTGTGCACTGATGTTCAGAAGTTTGTGGTTGGAAAGGTTTTATGTTTTTGAAGTCTCTTATACTCACCAAGGCTGCATTTATCAGACCAAAAAATATCAAATATTATTACAATTTTAAATAGCTTTTTCTATTTGAATATATTTAAAAATGTTATTTATTTCTATGGTCGCAATGTTGAATTTTCAGCAGCTCAAGTCTTCAATGTCACATTTCTTATTATCATCAATGCTGAAAACCGTGTTGCCAAGTCTGCAGTTTACACATAGAATTGGGCTACTTTAACACTGTTGCCGCGGGTTGTTTTTCATGTCCGCGGGTTGAAGTGACCCCAATAACGTAATGTTTATCCCCTGAAGTGCTAATTTGACCAGTTTACCCTGGATTTTACCCTGGAGTGTATTTTACCCCCTCAAAAGAGTACCAATTGGGTGAGTTTTGTTGTGAAAACCTGGCAACCCTGGTTGAAAACAGTTGTGCTGTGAAAACTGTGATTTTTTTTTTTTTTTTTTTCCAGGACTGAATAGAAAGTTCAAAAGTACAGCATTTATATGAAATGGAAATCTTTTGAAACACTTTTAATGTCTTTGCTGTCATTTTTGATCAGTTTAATGCATCCTTGCTTTTAAATGCTGTTAAAACCCCTCAAACTTTTGAGCAATAGTATATAAAGTCTTGTGGCTATGCCTTAAAAACAGTGTTTTTAAAGTTTCTCCATGCACTGCATTGCATTAGATCTTCAAAGTGTATTACTAAAGGCGTGACTCTATTTCTTTTCTCACAAAAACTGTTTTCTGTATCTGCTGTTAGATTATTTGCTTCTTTTCTCATCAGCATTTGACTGTGGTGCCATTTTGGCCCTTGACCCTTGTGTGCAAAACAGTGAAAAAACTTCTTTCTCTATTCAATTGAGCTCATGCTGAGCTCAGAGTCTCCGCCAAAGCAAACGGTTGATTTCTTTTTTCAGCATCCTCTTATTGTCCCTGCCGCTTAAGAGCGAATGACATCTTCAATTTCCCGATTCTCGGTACGAAGTAAACCAATAAAGCTTGTTGTAATCCACAGCCTCCCGCTTTTTTAAGAATGGCAGAAAGGCAAAAAAGCGGAGAGGATTTTCTTTTCAGTGGCTGTAGGGTTTGCTTCTCTTCCACTTGTAATTCCTCTCAGAAAACAAATGCCTGCGGGCCTCTTTCTGTAGGACAGGGCTGCCAATACCCCCCTCCTCACTCTACGAGTCTTTCAGTCTTGCTTTCACCCTCCCTATCCGTTTCTCTTTCACCATCTTCTCCGCGCCGCCTGGCTCTGTGCCCTCGCAGTCAGCTGTAATGCTAGTCTTCTCCTCATCCTGTGTGTGATGCAGCTCTGCATTTCTTATTGAGCTTTAGTGATTGTTGCTTTGTACAGGTGTTTAAGCCCAATAAGCAGGTTCATCATTGCCATCAAGCCTCAGGCATTAGAAAGACTTTCTAAACGGAGATGTCCTGTCAGCCCTGCGGCGTAGAGCCTCTGCAATAACTGACGTTTTTGTAAAATAATTACTTAGTAGAGTTACAGTTTGCTTAAACTGACATGCAACTGTGATGCATGATGAAACTTTGCTTTAAGTTGTTCTTTTTGTGACAACAAAAATGTTTTCTGAGGAAAATGTGAGCTTGTGTCACTATGATGTGTTGTGAGAGATTTCTATGGTGTTTCTTTTTCTCTTTTTCTGAGTTGAAAATTTTGGGGTTGGCACAGTCTTTTATTGTTTTTGAAAGAAGTCTCTTATGCTCACCAAGGCTGCATTCATTCCACAAAAAATACAATAAAAATGGCAGTATTTTGAAATATTATTACAATTCAAAATAAATGGTTTCTATCTTAATATATTTTAAAATACAATTTATTCATGAGATGCAAAGCTGAAATTTCAGCATCATTATCCTTCAGAAATTTTTCAGCTGGTTTCTACAAGAGATGTTCATTATCCTTCAGAAATTTTTCTAATATGCTGGTTTGCTACTCCAAGTTTTCAATCTGATGTTCAAACTTGGTTTGGTCTCCAAGCCAGATCAACTGAAAAGTGACAAAACCCCTTTTAAACCAACCATTATATATTTCTGACCAGGTTAGGTTTTAATTTTTATTAGAATTCAAATCACTAATGAGTGAAGCTAAGGAAATCATCACCAATTCATGAGCATATGTTTGAATCATGAGAGACTCAGCAGTAGTGTGGAGCAAAATATGGCTAGGCGAAGCGTGAATGATATTGCTTGTCCCAGTTGGCTGGGTTGGTTAATTTTCTGCAGTGATTTTTTTTATTTTTATTTTTATTTTTTCAGTCTTTATGGTCATGGTTCAGTCTGCAATGTAGAGTACGTAAGGTGTTGTTACCCTGACCTTGGCTTTGTGTTTCTTCAAAACCCTAAGATGTTACGTCTGAACTTTATGTTCTCAGCCGAGGGCTGGCGTACATCTCCACTGATCCATCACTTGTTCCAGCAGTAAACATCGCACTCTAATTCAAGATGAGCGTGACTGTAATTTAAAGCGACAGCATCTTAGCCGAGAACAATAAAGCAAGACAAAAGCAGACGTCGGTAATTTTAATTTGATAAGCAGGCGATCACGATGAGAGACCATCGGTTCTGGTTGTGTTCCACAGATAATTATTAGGCTCAAGTCATCAATTAAAAGTTTTCTAAGAGCCTGTCATGCTATGTCTGACTTTATGTGGATTTTATGTTAAAATGACTATTAATGATAATCTAAGTTGCATGTACACTGGCGTTCAAAAGTTTGGGTTGGTAAGATTTTTAAAATGTTCTTGAAAGTCTCTTGAAAGCGCACCAAATATGCATTTATTTGTGATGCAAAGCTGAATTTTTAGCATCATCCTTCAGAAATCATTCTAATACAGTTGAGGTCAAAAGTTTACATCCCCCTTTCAGAATCTGCAAAATGTTAATTATTTTACCAAAATAAAGGGGATAATACAAAATGTATGTTATTGTTTATTTAGTATTGAATACGATATTTAACAAAATATGTTTACTCATAGTCTACAAGAGAAAATAATAGTTTAATTTATAAAAATGACCGTGTTCAAAAGTTTACATCCCCATGATTCTTAATACTTTGTTGTTACCTGAATGATTATATATATATATTTTTTTTAGTAATTTTGTTCATAAGTTCCTTGTTAGTCCTGAACAGTTAAACTGCCTGCTGTTCTTCAAAAAAAAAAAATCCCTCAGATCCCACAAATTCTTTGGTTTTTCAGCATTTTTGTGTATTTGAACCCTTTTCAACAATGACTGTATGATTTTGAGATCCATCATTTCACACTGAGGACAACTGAGGGATTCATTTGCAACTATTACAGAAGGTTCAAACACTCACTGATGCTCCAGAAGAAAAAAAAAAACATGCATTAAGAGCCGGGAGTTGAAAACTTTTTGAATTTGAAAATCAGGGTAAATTGAACTTATTTTGTCTTCTGGGAAACATGTAAGTATCATCTGTAGCCTCTGAATTGCAGTACTAAATGAAAAAATAATTATATTTAGGCAAAATCTCCATTCTGTTTAAAAGTTTTCACCCTCCCATCGTTTTTTCCTTCTGAAGCATCAATGAATCTTTGAACCTTCTGTAACAGTTGCATATGAGTCCCTCAGTTGTATGAAAAGATGGATCTCAAAATCATACAGTCATTGTTGGAAAGGGTTCAAATACACAAAAATGCTGGAAAACCAAAGAATTTGTGGGACCTGAAGGATTTTTTCTGAAGAACAGCAGACAGTTTAACTGTTTAGGACAAACAAGGGACTCATGAACAACTAGCACTAAAAAAACAAAACAAAACAAAAAAACAGCTGTGGATCATTCAGGTAACAACAGTATTATGAATCAAGGGGATGTAAAGTTTTGAACAGGGTTATTTTTATAACTTCAACTATTATTTTCTCTTGTGGACTATATGTTAAACATATTTTATGTGAAATATCTTATTCAGTACCATATAAAAAATAACATGCCTTTTGTCTGATCCTTCTTATTTTGGTAACATAATTAACATTTTGCAGATTCTGAAAGGGGATGTAAACTTTTGACCTCAACTCTATGTTGATCTGCTGCTCAAGAAACTTTTCTTTTTTTTATCAATGTTGAAAACAGTTGTGCTGCTTAACATTTTATTTTGAATGTCTTTACTGTCACTTTTGATTAATTCAATGCATCCATGCTGAATAAAAGTACCTAGTTATTTACAAAAAAACTTAACTACTTGCAGTCAGCCATAGCAGCAGCCCCCCCTTTTTTTTTTCAAAAGTGAAGTAAATTTTTCTGTCTAAAACTAAAGGAAAATATGGAGTACACTATAAAACTTTTGTTGTGCTTTATTGCATATGTTAGTGTCCTTGCAACTGACTTGCGACATTATGTATGTTAGCATGTTAAACTCATTTATACAAGTCATTTTAATGTTTGACTGTGCTGTTCTAGCTTGAGCATCATTCAGATATGTGATAGAATCCAACAATAACTCTGGTTCCTGGAATCCTTCGAAACAGGGTTAAAAACTACCATCGTGAGACGTTTTAGTCGTGCACCAAGTAAGCAGCACTAGAGCGACATTTCCATTGTGAGACTGGCTGGGTAATACATATTCCCACACACTGAACTCTCTCTCTCACATACACTCACTCTGCCCAAGGAATCAAAGGTTTGTCGCAGCTGTGTTGTGGATTTGCAGGTTGTCTGAGCTCATGGATTCCCCAGGCAAAGATCCTAAATAAAGACATCCTGCCGACTGCCTCCAACTTTTGGCAGAGTCTCTATAGAAAACCTTTTATTATAGCATCTGTCCATAGGTGCATTCAGTGTGTTGGCTGAAACCCATCATCAAGTCTCAGCTGGGTGACAGCGCTCTCTGCATCTCACTCAGAGACACTGAGAATTGGTCCTCTTCTGCTGTTCACTGTCAGTCTCAGCCTATTTTCAGGGCTGGAAACATGTTACAATCTTCTTCTACTGCTAGAAATGACAGCGACTAAATCAGACAGAAAAGACATCCGTTAGATTATTGCGGAAATCTTGCATACTAGAGTATAGCGCACCAGTGACCACCCACTTCTTCATCTGCCTTGTTTCAACTAGGAAGTAGCTGTCTCCGTAAGGATTTAAAATATGTTTGGTAAAGATTTCTAAGCTTTTAACTTACACTTGAAGTCAAAAGTTTACGTACACCTTTCGGAATCTGCAAAATGTTAATTATTTTACCAAAATAAGAGGGATCATACAAAATGCATGTTATTTTATATTTAGTACTGACCTGAATAAGATATTTCAGATAAAAGAATATAGTCCACAAGAGAAAATACTAGCTGAATTTATAAAAATGACCCAATTCAAAAGTTTACATACACTTGATTCTTAATATTGTGTTGTTACCTGAATGATCCACAGCTGTGTTTGTTTTTGGCTAGCGATAGTTGTTCATGAGTCCCTTTGTTTGTCCTGAACAGTTAAACTGCCCGCTGTTCTTCATAAAAACTCTTCATGTCCCACAAATTCTTTGGTTTTCCAGCATTTTTGTGTATTTGAACCCTTTCCAACATCAACTGTATGATTTTGAGATCCATCTATTCACACTGAGGACAACTGAGGGACTCATATGCAACTGTTAGAGAAGGTTCAAACACTTCAGAAGGAAACACGATGCATTAAGAGCTGGGGGTGTAAACTTTTGAACAGAACAAATATGTGAATTTTACTTCTTTTGCCTAAATATCATATTTGTTTCATTTAGTACTGCCTTTCAGAGGCTACAGAAGCTACTTACATGTTTCCCACAAGACAAAATAAGTTAAATTTACCCTGATCTTCAGTTTTCACACCCGGCTCTTAATGCATGGTTTTTCCTTCTGGAGCATCAGTGAGTGTTTGAACCTTCTGTAATAGTTGCATATGAGTCCCTCAGTTGTCCTCAGTTTGAAAAGATGGATCTCAAATCATACAGTCATTACTGGAAAGGGTCCAAATACACAAAAATGCTGAAAAACCAAATAATTTGTGGGACCTGAAGGATTTTTCTGAAGAACAGCAAGCAGTTTAACTGTTCAGGACAAACAAGGGACTCATGAACAACTATCACACAGCTGTTGATCATTCAGGTAACAACACAGTAGAATCAATCCTATGTAAACTTTTGAACAGGGTCATATTTATAAATTCAACTATTACTTTCTCTTGTGGACTATATGTAAATATCTTTTATGTGAAACATGTTAATTAGGTCAGTACTAAATAAAAAATAACATGCATTTTGTATGATCCCTCTTATTTTGGTAAAATAATTAACATTTTCCAGATTCTGCAAGGTGTATGTAAACTTTTGACTTCAACGTGTGTGAGAGGGAGACAGAGAGAGAGTGTGTGTATTTGTCCTACAGGTTATCTTAAAGCATAAATCATAATTCAATGTAAATTGGGATAATCGTAATGAACAATCGCAATTACAATTTCAAGGGAATAATCAACAATTATGATTTTTGTCATAATCGTGCAGCCCTACGGTGGGAACAAACTAATCAGTCTATAAAGCATTGCAATTGACATAACTGACTGAAAAAATGTTGGTACAATATTACACAACTGACTCATTTAAGCATAAGCAGCTCATGATCCTGGGTTATCAGCTCCCTAACGGCATCTCTGCAAGTCCTACAACTTTCAGACTTTCTCAACTTAGAATATGCATTTGAAAACACAAATTTGCAATAATAATAATAATATCATTACAGATATTTTCACTGCTGAAATGTAGTGTGGTTGCAGCTCAGCTTGTATCATTTTTGACATTCAATCTTGTATTTTATTTTAAGCCATTTGGAATAAATGCATATGCTGAATAGTTACATACAAAAGTGAAAGCTCCCTCTGATGAGGTCAGGCATGTAAAAGCGTAATAGTAATATTGTATCTAATAGAGTATTCATGCAGCCTACATGCCACATGTAATTCCTGTCGTACCTTTTCCGAGAAATTGCGTGTGCCGGCGTGGATAAAAACAGCCGTGCTATTGCGTGTCATATTAATAGGCTGCAGAATGGTTTACTCTCACATCTCCATGGCTGCCCACCAGCACAAGATGAAGCTGAAATAAACCTCAATGGTTAAAATTAAGTCAAAGGTTAATGTGAGGACAAAGAACTGAAGTCTTGCGAATAGCTTAATGAGTCAGTGACTGGCTCATCATTGATTTAATCATTTATTTTCAGAATCATGCAAGCAATATTGATGTGCAGTCCTTTTCTTCAAAAGCGAATCCTACGCACAGGAAAGTCACTTGCCCTCCAGCTGCACGAGTGCCAAGTTGAAAGAAAGTCAAATAAGGCTGGACTTATTAGTCGTAAGACCTGATCAAAATCCAGCTTCTATTTGAAGTCCTACATCTGAGTTCTCAGATTGCTGAATAAAATGGCCTTGGTTTTTGCATATACGTCCACCTCTTGGAAATGAGGCTGATTTGTGGATACTTTAGGGTTTCTTTAAATCTGGCATTGTTTTTTTTTTTTTACAGTTATACACTAACGTTTAAAAGTTTGGGGTCAGTTTAATATTGATTTATTTTTTTTAAATGTTTAAAAAAGTCTCTCATGCACGTCAAGGCTGCATTTATTTGGTTAGAAATATAGTAAAAACTGTGAAATTGTCAAAAAATATTACTATTTAAAATAACTGTTTTCTATTTGAATATGTTTGAAAATGTAATTCATTCCTGTGATGCAAAGCTGAATTTTCAGCATCATTACTCTCTACAGTCTTTAGTGTCACACGATCCTTCAGAAGTAATTCTAATATGCTGATTTGCTGCTCAAGAAACATTTCTGATTATTAGTAATGTTGAAAATATAAAAAAAAAACAACTGCTTAATGATTTTGTGGAAATCATGTTTTGAAAGAACAATAAATAGAACTCTTTTGTAGCAATGTAAAAGTCTTTAGAACAAAATGACACCAACTTTTGTAGAGGGGAATGTCACTTTTCTTCAGAAAAATGCAAAAATCTAGTTATGAGTCATTCAAAAATAGGGTTTCCAATCTATTTTTGCTCTCTTTCTTTTTTTTTTTGCACTTATTCACTGATGTACACACACACGCACACGGCTTGTCCTCAGAGACAAGGTGATTAATTGGCCTGACTAGGGTTCGTGAAATTTGCGATGGTGGCACTGTACTCGAGGGGAACCAACCATTGCCCTGTCAGCTCTAGCACTCAGACACCATATTCCTCGTCTCCTGAACTTGACAGCTAAAATTAGTCTTTGAGCTCTCTCTCCCTCCACTTCTCCTTTGTAACCGATCCGCCATTGTTTCACCTCGCCCCGAGGGATAGTTTTTCGTCCCTGCATGAGTTATTAAAGTAAGAAGAGAGGGATTTGATTTAACGTGTGTGATTATGGGAGCAGTTTGACTGTTTGTTTCCTCTTGAAAAGCTCGTGATTTTTCATTAAAATGCAGCTAAATGTAGCGCCTGAAGATCTAAAGATAAGCAATGAATCCTCCAAAACAGCCATGTTTTGCAAGATAAAATGTTGGTAGAATTAGTTACGACACTGTTTGGGATGCTTATCTTTTATATGGTACAAAAAAGTACTTTTTACGAATTTTCATTTTTATCTACACTACCACTGAAAAGTTTTTGAACAGTAAGATTTTTATTGTTTTTTAAAGAAGTCTCTTCTGCTCACCAAGCCTGCATTTATTTGATCCAAAGTACAGCAAAAACAGTAAAATTTTAAATATTTTTGCTATTTAAAATATCTGTTTTTTATTTTAAAATGTAATTTATTCATGCGGTTTCAAAGCTGAATTGTTAGCATGAAAGCTTCAATTTTTTTCTTTATATTATTATTATTATTATTACTACTATTATTATTATCCTTTCAATTATATATATATATATATATAATTGAAAGGATAATAATAATAATAACAATAAATGTTTCTTGAAATTTTGATGCTGAATGTTTAGCTTTGATCACATGAATAAATTACATTTTAAAATATATTCAAATAGAAATCAGCTATTTTAAATAGTCAAAATATTTCACAATATTACTTATTTTGCTGTATTTTGGATCAAATAAATGGAGGCTTGGTGAGAGAAGAAAATTCTTAAAAAAAAAAAAAATACTGTACCACTTTTGACTGGTACTCTATATATATTTTTTTATTCCTTTTCAAGTAAACCTGTCATATTTCTTTCATTCAAATATATTTGTTTTTTTGACAAATCATTCTCAGAAAAAGGTACAAAAGCTGTCACTGGAGTCATATGCCTTTGAAAAAGGTACACTTTTGTACCTTTTTACCCATAAAGAATGCATTTTAGAAGTACATTTTAGTACCTATATGGTACCTTTTGAAAATGTACTGCCCCAATGATGACTTTTACAATTTTTTTTTTTTTTTTTTTTTTTTTTTTTTTTTAAGAATGATGAAAGGTATGCAAGTAGCATTTGACCAGTACTCAAATTTTACATTGTTTTAGGACTTTTTATAACAAAATTAAAAAAGGCAAAAAATCAGTCAATTGGAAATTGAAAGGATAATTGCATTACTAGACCAATATAAGTGCAAATGGGAACTCTAGGTGGCGCTAGATGGTTTGAGAGGTTGAACCCAAATTTGGTCCGGTGATTTTTTTTGTGTCGCATGATCCTTCAGAAATCATTCTAATATCATAGTTCTAATTATTCTATCATTCTAATATCACTTTTTATCATAGTTTTCTAGGCTGTCACCCAGAATAACTACATATATATATACTGCGCAAGTCATTTCAACTTAAATGACATTAAACTGACTTTAAAAAATAAATTTAACCATGTGCAACTTATAGATATTAAAGTTTAAAATTGCTTAACTTTCTTTGATGAGTTAAAGTAATGTAAAAATACATGTTGTCAAAACTTATTTGTCGTATGGGTGCCAGTGTACTTTTTGGTTCTTGGCCCATAAATATAGTCAATTGCACTCTGTGAATTCATTTAATGTGGGGGGATGTAGTTTCATAGATTCAAGCTTTTCTTCATTCTTTAGTACATCCACAGTACTTATGCTGCTTAGCTTCATTTAAAGAGATTTAAACCCTTAACTCCAGGGATGTTGGGATATTCACAGTAATGGTTCTGCTCAAGAGCTTCTCCAGGTCATTTATCAGGTCTAGCTGGGCAGGATAAAATGAATCACAAGCACTCCAGACACTTTCATGGAGGTGGTCTTCTGCGCGACACTGGAATGAACTGAGCAGCTGAGCTTGACGGAGGAAGGTCATGAAATAGTTTAATGCCCCATCACACCAGACAACCTCGAATGCTTAAGGTCATTAATCACATTAATATTAATCGTTTAATTAGATTGTAATTATACAAGCCATTGTCATTGTACTTCAGCCTAAATCTAACAAAAAACGTTTCCAGGTCACAGTATTAAAATGCCTAAATTAGCCCCTTTTTTGCGACCAGCTACAGTTTTTGCATTGTGGCATTATTTTTTTTTTTTATGATATTTAAGTACATTTAATTCTCAAATGGACATTTAGTAATGTGTATGAACATTTATGTAATTACAAATCCATTAGTCTCAATGTTTGTTTTTATTCGTTTAATGCTATTGAATACAATACATTATGGAAATGAGAATTTATTTTTGTAATTGTTAGAAAAGTGACGTCACGATCCAATTATTATTATTTTTTGTTTAAGCAAAATATAATTTCTGTGACATTCACTCTCAAAAATAAGAATGGCAAATAAATAAATAAATAAATAAATAAATAAATAAATAAATAAATAAATAAATAAATAAATAGCTTTGCTGAAGAAGCAAAAAAAAAATTGTTTTGACTGGAGTATTAGTGCTAAAACTTCAGCTTTAAAATCACATGAATAAAATACATTTCAAAATATATTCAAATAGAAAACAGCTATTTTAAATTGCAAAAATATTTCAAAATGTTACTGTTTTGCTGTACTTTGGAATAAATAAATGCAGGCTTGGTGAGCAGAAGAGACTTCTTTAAAAAATATTAGAAATCTTGATGTTCAAAAACTTTTAGCTGGTGGTGTAAATAAAAATAAAAATTAATTTTCATAATTGTCAGAAAAGTAATATCACAATCCAATTATTATTATTTTTTGTTTAAGCAAAATATAATTTCTGTGACATTCACTCTCAAAAATTAGAATGGCAAATAGATAAATAAATAAATAAATAAATAAATAGCTTTGCTAAAGAGGCAAACAAACAAACAAAAAGCTGCATTAATATTTTTTTTACAGGATTTTTATTGTTATCCCCCCCCCCTAACCTTTGGTATAAATCTGTTTTGACAGGAGTATTGATGCTAAAAATTCAGCTTTGAAATCACAGGAATAAAACACATTTTAAAATATATTCATATAGAAAACAGTTATTTTAAATAGTAAAAATATTTCAAAATTTTACTGTTTTTTTTTTGTACTTTGGATCAAATAAATGCAGGCTTGCTGAGCAGAAGAGACTTCTTTAAAAACAAAACTTTTAACCGGTACAGTAAATAAAAATTAATTTTCATAATTGTTAGAAAAGTAATGTCACAATCCAATTATTATTATTTTTATAATTTCTGTGACATTCACTCTCAAAATTAAGAACAGCAAATACACAAACAAACAAATAAAAAAATAAATAAAGAGCTTTGCTGAAGAAGCAAAAAAAAAAAAAAAAAGGTTCTTTATTATTATTTTTTCTCCCAACCTTCAGTATAAATCTGTGTTTGTCTGTATGTTTACTATAATATGTAAAGAAGGCATATTGTAAAAATGTTTTATTAGTCTAGTAATTGTAGTTAACTTTATATTAAAACAATAGAAGTCAATGTTATTTCTCCATTTAGCTAAATACAAGAGTGTGTTTGTGTGTGTGTGTTCATAGGATTGAAGAAAACTGGGCAAATCAGGTCTGACACAGCGGCAACTACAATCCTGCAGAGAATTTAATTACATTCTTAATTAAGCTGTAATTCAAAAGCATCCTGTGTGTGTTTGTGTAAGAAACACAGTGCATGTTTGATGTGCCTGCAAACTATTTGTGTTTCCTTATCAGCGCAGGTTTCATACGCACGGCCTGAACCGCCGGCGATAGAGACGTGGTGTACGGCGGGGTGAACGCAGCTGGGCTTTGTGGCTTTCATAAGGCAGCATAAAACCGGCCAGTCAACATGAGCAATCTGTCAGATAAGCCCTCATATTGTTAATACTACCTATAATGAAGCAGCGTGCTGCCACCAGCCAGAACCGTCACGCCACATAAGACCGTCTACTTATTGTTCTGTGCTGTTCTCTGGTAATTCACCTAACTAATTAGCCAAATTCCTTCCCGTTTGTTTATGTATTTCCCCTTAAGAAATCTGCATTCTGCTATGCACTGCACACACAAATGGTGCACATTAGGAAGACAAATTATTTGTACATTAAAGACAAATGCCTTGAAGAATATTTCTCTAAATTATATTAGCACCATCTTACGGGGAAACACTGCTGTAGTGACGTTTATCAATGCAACAGCGGCATATTGTTCAGTATCTTTTTTTTTTAATTAAATAGATCTAAAATGAGAGTAAACCCTTTTACACTGGTATCAAAGATTTCTGAAGGGTCATGTGACTGAAGACTGGCGTAATGAAGCTGAAAATTCAGCTTTGGATCACAGGAATAAATTACATTTTAGTATTTATTCAAATAGAAGCCAGTTATTTTCAGTTGTTATAATTTTTAACCATTTTTTATGGAACATGACTGCTGCTTGTAGTTATATTTGATTTTGGTTGTCATTTCATGATGTTTTTAGTGTAGGTGATGTTTGTTTTGTAACCACGTACGCTTGCAGCATATTTTAAATATTTATGCTTGCATTTTGAATGTTCATGCAAATCAGTTCTATCAGGATCTGGTTCCTGCGCAAATCTTAAACTGAAGCCGCATTGATCTTTACTTTTAATCTGCTGCCCAGCGTGAAACGCCAAGTTCTTCAAAAGTGCTCTGATTTTTGCACAGCATGAGACAAACAAGCTGATAGTCAACTGCAGTTCTTTTTAACTCATTTATTTTTGTGCATTTTGCTTGATTGTCCTATCAAAAACACTTAGTATTTCTCATGCTTACTGGAGCTGAAATGGTTTTATACTATTGCCACTCAGTCGCTAATGTTAATGCACTGCTCATGCGATTTTTAACAAATCCAATGAGCAAATGAGGATGTTTGGAAGAATGAGGGATGCACAAGGAGAGCGATGATATATTTCCAATTCCCATTTTATAGAAGTGAGTCTTTCAGAATAATGCAATGTCATTTGAACTGGGCTTCACTGATTTTACATGGTTTATTTGGTGAAAACAGTGTTGAAATTTACTGGCAATGATTTGATAAGAGATTCTTAGTGTTTTATGGCTATAATGCAAATCAGTATGAACTCACAATGGTGAAAACAAGCTAAAAAATGTTCATCTGTTCATCTTTCAGTGCAATTCTAACAGTAACAGTCTTATTGGCATGGAGTGTCAAGTGTGTTTTATCACAAACCACATGCAGCTTTTAAAGCTGTCTTACTTAATTTGCTCCTATATTAGTCTTAAAGGGGTATAACACAAAAGGGTTATTTTATTTTATTTTATCTTATTTTTTATTCTATTTTATTTCATTTATTATTTTATTTCATTTTTTTATTTTTATTGCTTCAACAGGTTTTGAGGTTTATGATTTTTTTTGTTTTTGCTGTTTGATTGGACTTGATGGCTATGTTGTACCAGGAAATGCAAAACGGGTAGGGTTTTTATTTTATTTTATTTTATTTTATTTTATTTATTTTTTTAATTAATTTAAATAGTTGTTTAATTTAATTTAGTTTTATTTTATTGCTTTAACAGGTTTTGAGGCTTATGCAAAAAGTTTTTTTGCTGTTTGAATTGGACTTGATGGCTATGTTGTACCAGAAAATGCTAAAACAAGTAGTTTTTTTATTTTGTTTTGTTTTGTTTTGTTTTGTTTTGTTTTATTATTTTATTTTATTTTATTTTATTTTAATTTTAGTTATTTTAGCATTTTATAAGATGCTAAAACGAGTAGGTTTTATTTTATTTTATTTTTCAAAACGTTTTGATGACTACGTTGTACCAGATATGGCACTGTTGTTTCCCATTTGAACACATCCAGTGTGTCATTAACTAACAAACTGTTCATTTAAATCTCTTCCTTTTAATGATTAATTCAAACTGATTTGCAAAGGGCTTATGAATCACTTAATTGTAAGGAAGTACGCTGTTTGGGACTGTAAGTCTGGGGAAATGCTGGAATTATAAACAAAAAAAGAACACTTAAGGTATTGTTCAGGGTCTTCTAGGAAAACATCTGAGTCATGATTCAAATGAATCCGACTGAATTAATTGATGCAAACCATCTAAGCACACTAGACTTTGCAAAGCTACAGAGGGAACATCCAGCTTGCTTTGTGCCGTATCATCAGTTCTCTGTGTTTTCTTTATATTTTGACCCTGGAGGTTTTCTCTTACTGTGTATTAGTTTTATGCTACCTGGTTGGAGGTCTAAAATCAGCGAGTGAGAGTTGAGCCCCAGCAGACTTTACCTCCATTTTGCTTAATTGGAAGTTTGTGAGTCCAGAGGGGAGTTATTGATTGTGTACCGTCCTGCAGGGAGAAGATTAGAGGCTTTTGTGATTTTTCCCTCATTACTACTAAACCAGAGGAGGTTTCTAAGCTTAACTAGATTGCTTAAAGAAGCCAGACTTGCCTTAAATAAACAATTACATAGCATTAGAAATGCCTTAATTGCATATGCAACTATACTGTTATATAATAATCACTGAGGTATTTAGAGCTAATTTTTGTGTGTTTTTTAAGTATTATATCTGTTTTTTTTTTTAATAACACTGAACTCTACTAATGCATCTTCACATTTCCTTCTAAGGGAAAATTGGATTATTGTTTCTTTCTTCTTGATCTGTACTTGTCAGCAGGATTAGAAATGATTACCCTCATTGTTGGCACATTTTATCATTTTATAACACCGTAAGTCTCATTAGGTGTGCAATTCCCTGTAGTGGACTTTTCCATTGCTTTTATGTTGCCTGCACTGCTGTTAATATATTTTTTTTTAAATTTAACTCTTAAAAGAAAGGACAACATGTCATTGCAAACCCATATGACTTTATTTCTTGTGTTGAACACAGAAGGAGTTTTGTACTTCTTGTTTTTTTTACATACAGTTCGTCCCTGTAGGGCCTGTAGGATGCAAAAGTACCATTGTAATGGTACATACAACTTTTACAAGTCAAATTTCAAAGTCATACGATAACGACGAACAAAATGTGCATAAGCTGTCCAGTGCAACTTTAACATAAGAACTGAATCAGTCTGCATTATATAGGAATTATTAAGACGTGTTTTGTGAAATGAACCAAATGATTCACTAAAGAGATTCTGCTTGCAAATGCAATATCATGTATATACTGTATATACAGTATATTGTATATGACTTTGACTTCAGTCTGTTACTCACACAAATCTACACTGTTATTTATTTATTTATTTAGTCATTCTTGCAGAAATAAAACCTGTAAAAAATCATATAGTAAAAATCTGGGGGTAAAGCACATATAATTACATTTTAAATATATATTTCTTTTGTCATTTTTGTTATGTACATTAGGGTGTTTTGTGTCACATTTATGAACAGTTCAAGTAAATTTATATTGTACCATCTATATTATTATGTATGTTTTATTGTAAAAAGCAGATTTTGGTATTTTAAGTAAATTGGTATATAAATATTATATGCATTATAGGCACTTAACAAAAATGCATTTATAAGTTGTAATATACAATGGCTTATTCAAAATAGTAAAAATAGTGTATGCATCACACAGACTATTTTTACTATACTTTTATGGTGTTTTTTACGTCCTTTTTGAAGCATAAAGGTTCAGAATTATTTTTATTTTTTTTATTTATTTATTTTTTTTAAATGTTTTTACAGAAGAAAACAATCATACATTTTTTGGGGGTGAGTAATTCCTTTAAGCTTTGATTACAATTGTTTGTAATTGCTAAAAATTCAAAAAGTTTTTTTTTATGCATTTCAAAAAGCATTAATATTATTTTTGAGGTGCATCAAAACTAGCAGAAAGCACAGATATTTATGTAACAATGCCTACATTTTTGAAGGATAAATATCATGTTATGTCTCTGCAGTTGATGTATATACATCACAGAGAAGTTTAGTGAAGAATGCATCATCCCAAAAGCATTGTGCTCTATTTTTATGTACCGCTTCCAGCAATGAACTTATTAACACCATATAGCAGAGGTGTGCTATGGAGGATTTGCCATACAATATGTCTTAAAATACACATGCTGAAGACATGCACCATGTTTCAGTTTCATACAAATTCACTGATGCCAATTTTATCACTAGCACATACCCAAACTCCAGCACACTGTGAGCAGACTCTCTTTTCTAGTGTCTTTTTATTCTCTGGTGTCTCACTAGGACGCTTGTTCTTAGAGCCAGCGTATCAGAGAAGCTCAGTGCTGTTAGCGTTAAACAGGCTCCTAATTGGACCTGTGTCGGCTAATTGTGTCCGTGACGTACGGTCCCCTGGGCGGCAGGGCTGCTAATTTCAATAGGGGTAAACAAGCACTAGGTCTTTACTGATGGCTACGTTTTAATTAGAGGCAGGACCGACAAATGTGCTGACATAGTGCTGCAGAGAAGGACAGGAAATCAACATTGTTAGCATGCTATCTGTTTCTGCCAAGCAGTCACAAGAGTCGTCCTATCCCCCTTTATCATGTCATTTCACAGCCGCGCCGTCTATTGAGCGAAACGGTGCCGTTTCAATTTCGCCCGCACTGTTTGTCTAGCGTCCTCATGGGGCTGCATTGCACTTTAAAAAGGGCAGCTAAACAGAACACGCTCTCTATCATTGTGATACATTGCTAACGGGAGCAGAATGAAGTATAACAGGATCTACGTTTGGGTGAATCTCTTGGAAACTCAGAGCGTATTTAACCTCAAATCAAATGAGGAGAAACAAGAAACTGGTTTGTGTAAAGATAATTAAGTTTTCAGCAGCATCAGATTTCCTCTCTCATGTCTTTTGAAACCAGACTCATAACCTGTACGTTTGACCCTGAGATTTACCCAACATTTGTACAAAAGATTAATGTGATTGTGGGTTCAAATAAGGTTGGGGTCACGTATCTAATCTCAGCTAGTTTAGCATTAGCTCTCATTATTAGCATTTTACACACTTCCCTCTTTATTGTGCCGTTTTTATGAAGAGATGTTTTCACAGTGTGGCTGTGTAGGTTAAATCTCAGGTTTATAATCCAGCACCCGCTGTCATTTAATCAACCCAGGCTCATTGGAAAAATGTGCCTGGGGTGACATATTGTATGTTCTTATAATATGTTGGTTCTTGTATATTTAGTGACATTTTCAAAGTGAAATGTCCAGTGAGTGATGCTTAAAGTGTGTTCAGTTTAATCTGAAACTGATGAATGTGAATCTGCCAACATTTTATTACTGTGTGCATATCATGACAGTTTGGAAATGAA
Source organism: Labeo rohita (assembly GCF_022985175.1). NCBI lineage: Eukaryota > Metazoa > Chordata > Actinopteri > Cypriniformes > Cyprinidae > Labeo > Labeo rohita. The sequence continues at coordinate 44,647,790 of NC_066869.1, read as the reverse complement.
ATGTCCTGTGAGTGGCACTGAAAGGATAATGCTCTATCGCGCTTGAAAATAACATACCGCATACACTAAACCCTACCCTAAAAAGCAAATGTGAGATAAAAACTAAAGCAACCATGCTATTTAAGCTTACTTCTTACTTCTAAGTCTTTTAGCTATTTTCTGGAATGACTTGTGACTCACATTTCATGGTATTCATAGTGCAATGCTGTACCGGGTGGACTACCGAGCAAGTTTGCTTTAGAAAAGTCATACATATGGAGCTGGTTATGTGACGCAAAAGTCAAATGCATTAGCTTTCAAATCATGCACTCTGGTAAAGTGTTTTGAGGTCATAACATATTGTTGTGCAAGAAAATGCGCAAAAATAAGTCTTTATTAATTAACAATCTGTCCTGTTGTTTTACTGCCACTATGCGTCATTTTAGATGAAAACTGCAGATGGAAACATCAGTTAAATCCAGTGAGTGAGCTTAAAGCATGTTCAGTTTAATCTGAAACTTATAAATGTGAATCTACCAACGTTTTATTACTGTGTCTGTATCGTGACAGTTTGGAAATGAAATGTCCAGTAAGTGGCACTGAAAGTATAATGTTCTGTTGTGCTTGAAAATAACATTCCGCCTACACTAAACCTAACCCTAAAAAGGAAAAAGTAAGATAAAAACTAAAACAACTTGCTGTTTTAGCTTGCTTCTACAAGTCTTTGAGCTATTTTGTGGAGTGATTTGTGACTCATTTTTTATAGGACTCATAGTGCAATGCTATACCGGGTGGGCTACCGAGCAAGCTTACTTCATCAGAAAAGCCATATATATGGAGCTGGTTATGTGATGCAAAAGTCAAATGCATTAGCTTTCAAATCATGCACTCTGGTAAAGATGTTTTGAGGTGGTAACATATTGTTGTGCAAGGAAACACACAATAATAAGCCTTTATTATTAATCTGTTCTGTTCTGTCCTGTTGGTGTTTTACCGCCACTATGCCTCATTTCAGATGAAAACTGCAGATGGAAACATCAGTTTAATCCAGTGAGTGAGTTTAAAGCGTGTTCAGTTTAATCTGAAATTTGAGAAACTGCCAATGTTTTATTACTGTGTGCGTATCGTGGCCACTTGGAAATGAAATGTCCAAGGATATATACCGGGTGGGCTACCGAGCAAGTTTACTTTATTAGAAAAGCCAAACATATGGAGCTGTAATGCAAAAGTCAAATGCATTAGCTTTCAAATCATGCACTATGGTAAAAGTGTTCTGAGGTCATGACATATTGCTGTGCAAGGAAAATCATAAAAATCAGTCTTTATTAATTAACAATCTGTCCTGTAATCATAATTTGTAAAAAGAAATAAAAGTTGTTGGTGTTTTACTGCCACTACGTGTCATTTCAGATGGAAACTGCAGATGGAAACAGTTTAATCCCATGAGTGACGCTTAAAGCACGTTCAGTTTAATCCGAAACTGATAAATGTGAATCTGCCTACATTTTATTACTGTTTCTGTATCATGGCAGTTTGGAAATGAAATGTCCAGTAAGTGGCACTGAAAGGATAACTAAAGCAACCATGCTATTTTAGCTTGCTTCTATAAGTTTTTGAGCTATTTTGTGAAATGACTTGTAAGTCATGTTTCATGGCACTTATAGTGCAATGCTGTACCGGGTGGGTTTCCGAGCAAGTTTACATCATCAGAAAAGCCATACATATGGAGCTGGATGAGTGATGCAAAAGTCATGCACTATGGTGACAGTATTTTGAGGTCATAACATATTGTTGTGCAAGGAAACATATAAAAATAATTCTTTATTAATTAACAATTTGTCCTGTAATCATAATTTGTGAGAAAATGAATAAAGGTTGTTGGTGTTTTACTGCCACTACGCTTCATTTCAGGTGGAAACTGCAATGAATTGTATGTACAGTATAGGTATATTTTATGAGTTTTTAGAAATGTAGGCAGAGGCACATTTTCCAATAAAGCTTGGTTGCATTTAATTAAAACTAGAGAGCAGCCTTTTTTTATTGTGCTATGCCGGTGTTCAGTTCACCAGACGCTGAATTGGTCATTAACCATGGTGTCGACTGCTCGGAGACTCATAAATCTCTTCAACATTTCCCAAGGAGGTGCTTTTATCACGTTTAAGATGAATAGAGTTGGGGACACCATTACAGAAGTGGCCTTTGCACCCAGAGTGCCCTCCCAAAATTGTGATGTGAAGTTTAGGGAGCCAAATGTTGGATGCGGGTACAAACAGTTACTATAGCTCTCAACTGAATAACGGACGGTCTCATATGTTCAGAGGAATATTGTACAGTTTTTTCCCCATATTTTGAGGCTGTATTAAACACCTGAGCTCCACTTGAAAAGAAAGCGGCACAATAAAAGCTAGCGCACGAATGTCCTCGCCACAGTGTGTTTGCGGATCCGGCTTAAGATTTATGGGCGTAATAATGGAGGCTCAGTGGGTTCATTGCAACACATCGACACACTCCCTCTGTCATCTGACATACTTTATGTGTCAAAGCCGGAGAGGGAAGAGAAAGAGACTGTATGTGTGTGTTTACACCTACTGTGTCCTGTCACTTCATCCATCCATCAATATAACATTCTCTCAGTTTGTGTTTTGTTTCTGCTATGCCACAGTTAACGCTGCCTTTGTGATGTCGCAACATTTGAGACATTTGTGATGAACATCAAACGACCGTGAAGCTCTGGTCAAAGAGAACTGATGTTTGGTTTGTTCTGCTTTGCCTCAACTTGCTTTATTTGTGTTTTAATATCACATTCTTTGTCTTTCTGTTTTGTATTTTTATTACAAGATACGCTAAGCAATTTTAGATAATGAGAAGCATTAGACACATTACCATTCAAAAGTTTGGGATCAGTAAAAATATGTCGAAAGAAATTAATCCTTTTATTCAGTGAAGATGCATTAAATCTGTTCTTTTAAACTTTCTAGTAATCAAAGAATCCTGAAAAACAATGTATCAAAGTTTCCACAAAAAATTTAAGTAGCTCAACTCTTTTCTACATTGATAATATTAAGTAATGTTTTTTGAGCAGTAAATCGACACATGTGACCCTGGACCACAAAACCAGTCATTAAGCCATTAAGTGTGGGTGTGTTTCTAGCAATATATTAGATGGGTCAAAATGATCGATTTTTCTTTTATGCCAAAAATCATTAGGGTATTAAGTAAAGAAATATTTAAGTAAAAAAATATTTTGGAAATTTCCTACCGTAAATATATCAAAACTTAATTTTTGATTAGTAATATGCATTGACAAGAACTTAATTTCTGCCACAATTATAAAATTACTCTCAAAAAAAAAATAAAAATTTTTTTTTAGTATTTTTGTCGCTTTTTGTGTTTCTAATTTAAGAAGATATGTTTTAAGTGGTTGTGTATTGAAATACATGAATTTTTAGATCTTTTTGACATCAGTGATTCTGAGGTTTTTACAGTCACTTTGCAGAAGGTTTGCCTATGTGGAAGTGCAAATGAGATTGGAGAGCTTAATTGAACAGCATATGAGGGTGAGTAAATGCATCCACAGCTGTTGTTGAACCATTATCCAGACTTCCAACGACTCTTCTGCGATCCCTGACCCTGAGGAAAGTAGAAAGAGTGGAGCTTGAGTGAATTATGCAGGGTTTTCTCAGCTAATCACGTCTCTTAGGGAGCCATGAAAGTCTCTTCCTTCCTTCAGAATGATGCCAAATTCAATATCGTCAAGAGAAAGAACTGTGACTGACAGCACTGAGGTTTTTGTCTGCTACGGTTAAACAATAGGCTAATGTCTCACGCATCGCATTTCCTCCAATGTTTTCATTTGTCTTTGAGGAAGTTTTGCCAGCTTTGGAAATTATGTTTGCTTATTCAGCTCAGACTCATTTATGTAACACAATACACAGCCTAGTTAGGCAAATCAGCCTGCAATAATCCAAGCGCTCGTTTTCATTTTCCTTTAATCATGTTGTATTCGGTGACTCAACCATTTCATAACACCCTGGAAATTTGTTACGATACCGATGCTTCCCCTCCAGCAAACGATATCTGTCCTATAGCTCTGACATTAAGCTAAAGCGCTTACGTTAGAAAGGATGGATTTGCTGTCAGTTGCAATATGCAAGACTCCCTAATGCAGGGGTCTCGAACTCAAATTAGCTGTGTGCCGCTAGCCAGGTGGTATTCTCCGTCGGGGACAGTTGAACAGTGTGTTCATAACCATGAATTTTAACTATATACAGTTACTGGGACAGTTATACAGTTATTGGTGCTCACACAGGCCTTTTCAGAGTTGAGCGACTCACCTTAGAGCATCTTGCATTCTTTTGTGTCTAATGATGCCTGATATTGTTTGTCATCACTATAATTTGTGTTTTAGGCTTATATTAAGCCATTTGGGAAGTGCTAACAAATATATTATATACATACAGTACTGTTTAAAAGTTTAGCATCAGTTATTAAGTTGGCTTGAGAAAGCCAACTTGCTGAAATCTGACTTAAACTTACAGCTATTATTCTTCTGAGACTAAAAGTTCTGACTCTAACTCCTCCTGGAGCTTTAACTCTACAAACTCCACACTCAGCCCAGATCTTCAGACTGATCTGACCGAGTGAAAAATCCCATAGACTTACATTGACGTAGTGTTGAGATGAGCCAAGACTATTCAAACTCCAAATATCAAAACTCCCAGAATCCCTTGAGACTCGTCAGGCTTCCCTTCTATGTACTGTATTTCTAATCAATTTAAACTCATTCAAACTTGCTAATCATGTTAACAACATGCTAGTAACATAAATATGCTAGTAACATGCTAATCGTGATAGAGTCATGATAGAAACTTGCTAGTAACATGCCAGTCATGCTAGACACATGCTGGCAATATTAGTGACTTGTTAATCATGCTAGAATCATGCCAGCAACATGCTAGTAACTTGTTAATCATGCTAGAATCATGCCAGCAACATGCTAGTAACTTGTTAATCATGCTAGAATCATGCTAACAACATGATAGTATCTTGCTAATATGCTAACAACATGCTAGTAACATACTAATCATGACAGACTCATGCTAGCAACTTGCTAGTAACATGGCAATCATGCTAGAATCACACTAGCAACATAGTAACTTGACAATCATGTTAACAACAACCTAGTAATGTGTTAAACATGGTAAACACATGCTAATCATGCTAGAATCATGCTAATCGTGACAACATGCTAGTAACTTGCTAATCATGCGAGTAACATGCTAACAACATTCTATGTAAAAATCGTCAAACATGCTAACAACATGCTAATCATGCTAAAAACATGCAAGCAACATGCTAATCATGTTAGCTACATGGTAGTAACATGTTAATCATGTTAGTAACATGCTAACAACTACCTATCTATCTATCTATCTATCTATCTATCTATCTATCTATCTATCTATCTATCTATCTATCTATCTATCTATCTATCTGTCTGTCTGTCTGTCTATATAAAAATCGCCAAACTTGTAACTTATATATATGTATATATATATATATATATATATATATATATATATATATATATAATTAAAATATTTTTAGCTTCAGTACGAATAAAATTATATGATCTTGGTGCATGAAAATTTATTTTATTTTAGGATAGGAATACATGGTGATATGTAGTTAGAAATATGATAAATAATAAAATAAAATAAAATAAATCTGTCATATTTACCCCTTTGTCATTCTAAATCTTTCTTTTGTGTAATTCAGATATTTTGAAAAATGTGCATGCAATGAATGTCAAGGAGGTCCAATGTGGTTTTGCATCTTCTTTTGCATTTAACAGAAGAAAATAAGTCATATTTCCATTTCTCCAATGTCGAGTAGTAAAAGATGGATGTATCTGGGTGACTGTTCATTCACTTGAGGATTCTGACCTCCTGATGACTTGGCAAAACACAGAATGCTGTTTGATTATGCTGTCAAAGTCTTTTAACTTTGCCACATTAGTGGAACGGCATTGTTTGCTCTCATTTCCTTGGAGTGTTGAGAGAAATTTTGGAAGCTTTGCCTTTTTAATAAAAGCGGATTAATTTAATTAGGTAGAGCTGCAGTCCACCAAGTGCGGTTTGTTCCGTCCACATGGGGAATTTGTTGAATTAGCATTAATACTAGCAGTTTATTGAGGAAACTTGGTAAACATCCATGTCTCCTTATTAAATTCAGCTCTTTTATAGGGATTCATTTATGTGATGATCTAGTTAGTAACTATAAAGTTAATTATTTCAGTAAGACGGCTATTTAGCAGTACTGTATTAACAACATTAGCCTTGTTCCAAAAAAAATGGTGGATGGATTGACACACACACACATACACGCACAATATGCTCAGTGCATTCTGGCAATGGTTTCTTGAATGCTAGTTGGCCAAAAGAAGGAATGCATAATTTTGTTCTCTAGCTTTTCGAACAGCCTTTATGTCAGAAGGTTAAAAAGCATGGTAATACTGCGGTATTTTGTTGTACAAAATGCTTCATGCACAATTTATTGTGGTCAGCACACCAGTGTACTAACATTATGTTATATTAGCACTCTAACATTATCCACACGGGTGCATTAAAACTTCATCTACAAGCTCTTAAGCCTGTACATATAGAAAAATGGTATAAAACAAACTGCAGTAGCTGAGTTTTCTCATAGGTGCTTAAGTGTAAGATGTAAGAGTGTAGTATTGATCAGTCAGTGACCTTTGAGCTTTTCTTCCGAGTAACAGAATTACCTCCCATGTGCTGTTGGGTCAGGATTCTGGAAATGTCCACCACATGCCCCATATCGCCTTAGAATCGATCCCCAGGTCCTGCTCGCCTTACCTACAGAGGTAGAAAAGAGTATAAAAGCTTTAAAATATTACACCGCTTCGAAAATGGTCCTTGAGCAAATGTGGGTGGAAAAAAGAGTTTTGTTTTTCAAAAGGAGTGTTATTAAAATAGATAAGCATTGGTCTTTCTTTTGGTTCGGGAAAGTGGTATATAGACAAACAAGCCCATTTCCTCCTCAGATTATAAAATAAAACAGGTATTTTGAGATGAGTTAAACATAATAACAATTAACATCATTAGATATAAAGTGGCAAATTTGAGAACTGTCTTTATTAACTGGATTTCATAGAACAATCTATTTCCTAAGCCTTTATTAAAGAATTTATGTATGTATCAGATACAGTTTAATAGTTATCATTTTTGCATGATGCAAGATGAGCATTACAAAGTATATATAGTTTTCTTTTCTTTTCGACTGAAGAAAGAAACACATGAACATTTTGGAACACATTACATTGCCAAAAGTTGAACCATTTTGAAAAAAAGTCTGTGCTGATGGCACTAACATCATCAGTGGCGATCAGTGGCGAACGTAATCCAAATAGACAGGCTAGAGTTCATTTGAGGGGCGAACAGAGTCCGAAAGGACAAGGCAAAGGGTTAAATCCACGAAAGACGAGAAGTCCAGGGCAGGCGGAAGGCAGACAAGACAATATAACCACGCTAGAAAACAAGACTAGGGTAAACTAACTAGAAAACACGATAGAATTAGACTCTGGATAAACAAAGTAGCTCCGTACAGCTGCTAACACAATGAGAGTGCTAAACACAATGCAATACTCAGCCATCACCTCTGGAGGATCTGGAGCGGGTACCACCATTTTTGGAGGTTTTGCAGCCTCAGCCGCCACCTCTGGCGATCCTTCCGCAATGTCGATGACTCTGGAATTTTGGCGGTAGCGTTTGCCCAAACACACCATAAAGCAGTCCCCTATATGGGAAGTGCTGCTGACATGGGGATTACTTCTGGGACAGAAGGGTTGGTGAGCGCTGGTTTAGGGATACCAGCAGCACTCAAAGACACCAGCAAAGGATACCTCACACTGGATACCAGACTGGGATTACGAAGGACTGTCCTTGACAATCTGGGTGCAGTAGGCAGGACGTGGCGAAACTCTGGACGATCAGACGTGACATTGCGAGACTCTGAACGATCAGACGTGGTGTGACGTGACTCTGGACAATCAGACCTGACACTGCAAGACTCTGGACGATCAGATGTGATGTGACATGACTCTGGACAATCAGACATGACACTGCGAGACTCTGGACAATCAGACGTGACATGACGTGATGTGACTCTGGAAGATCAGACATGACGTGGCGAGACTCTGGACAATCAGATGTGACATTGTGAGACTCTGGACGATCAGATGTGATTTGACGTGACTCTGGACAATCAGACATGGCACTGCGAGACTCTGGACAATCATATGTGACATTGTGAGACTCTGGACGATCAGACATGACGTGATGTGACTCTGGACAATCAGACATGATGTGACGTGACTCTGGACAATCAGACGTGACGTTGTGAGACTCTGAACGATCAGACGTGACGTGACGTGACTGGACAATCAGACGTGACATGACGTGACATGACTCTGGACAATCAGACGTGACATTGCGAGACTCTGGACAATCAGACGTGACATGATGTGACATGACTCTGGAAGATCAGACGTGACATTGTAAGACTCTGGACGATCAGACGTGACATGACGTGACATGACTCTGGACAATCAGACGTGACATTGCAAATATCTGGACAATCAGATGTGACGTGACTCTGGACAATCAGACATGACATTGTGAAACTCTGGCCGATCAGACGTGACGTGACTGGACAATCAGACGTGACATTGCAAAACTCTGGACAATCAGACGTGACGTGACTCTGGACAATCAGACGTGACATTGTGAAACTCTGGACGATCAGACGTGACGTGACGTGATGTGACGTGACTCTGGACAATCAGACGTGACATTGTGAGACTCTGGACGATCAGACGTGACGTTGCGAGACTCTGGAAGGTCAGCTGAGATGTGACGAGACTCTGGAAGATCAGCTGAGACGTGACGATACTCTGGGAGAACAGCTGAGACGTGACTTGACTCATGAAGATCAGCTGTGACTTGACTTGGCTCATGAAGATCAGCTGTGACTTGACTTGGTTCATGAAGATCAGCTGTTACTTGACTTGGTTCATGAAGATCAGCTGTGACTTGACTTGATACAGGAACAATAGCTTTGACTTTGCTTAACTCAGTGATGAACGCGGACCCTCGCGTCTCAGCTTGGACTTTAAAGGTTTATTAACACTATCACAAAAAATCTCAATCAATAAACAGTCCGGTAGATCTGAGTAATTCACAATGGCTAGAAACTCTTGAATGTAGTCCTCGAGCGATCGTGTACCCTGCTCGAGGGCTAATAACAGTCTTGGTATGTCCATACCTTACCTATGTTCACGTGAAAAGCTGCTGGATTCTTTTACGGCCAAATATTCTGTAACGGAGCGACTGACGCGTGAAGCGGACGGATCTATCTGTATAGCTTTATTGACAAACAAAGACATGGTCAAACATAGGCAGGGTTGAATTTACCTGTTTGCCAATGTTCGACCCTGCCTATGTTTGATCATGTCTTTGTTTGTCAATAAAGCTATGCAGACGGATCTGCCCGCTTCACATGTCAGTCACTCTGTTACAGTTCTCCAAGGGGCAGTACCTTTTATTTAACGTTTTTGTGCTTACTCTGTGAATGTTTCCTGGTGAGGTCTGAATGAGATATTCCCTCTCAGTCACAATAACTCTGACTAATACCTGTGTCCTTTTGCAAAATGTATCTGATAATTTAATGCGGCTGTTACATATTCAGTGTGCCTTTTGTAGCCGTTCCCATTTCCTCGGAGTGAATCATATTCATAATCTGATATTAGTCATGCAGCATGCTAAGAGAGGTTACTCCTGAATAAACAGATGTGCTCCATCATTGAGTAAATACCTTATAGGATAAAGAATAAACCTTGAATAAGTTGATAAGGAAATATTCCAAAGTAAGATTGGCTTGCCATTGTGTTTATGCAGCAGGTGCTTTTTGCAGTCTAAAGATTTGTACACACACATATACAAACATCTAATACAGCAGTAAGCTTCAATATTGTGCTTTACAGTTATATTTGTAAAGATATTAAGACTTTTGCTATCTGAACATCCTCTTTAAATAGCACCAAGTCTCTTTTGGCTTCTCCAGAGAGATCGAGTGAGCGCTAACATTAGCAAAAGCTATAAAGAATCATTGGAGAGAGTTACGACTAGGCGAACTTCCTGAAGTCTGACATTCCCCCTGGGCTTTGCCTTTCACCGTACATAGCTTTGTAGAATCAAGAGAGTTCAGAGAAGCTTCGGATCAGGGCTCTCAATTTACCTACAAGTACAATGAATTTTAACTACTCTTAACTATAAAGCTTCCAAAAGGGGATTTAATGCCATAGAAGAACCATTTTTTGGTTACTCAAAGAACTTTTGTCATCAGTTCTTAAAAGAACCCCTTTTTTTCTAAGTGCAAAGAACATTTTGAAAATCTAAAGAACCTTGGTTCTATTGATGGTAAAGGTTCTACATAGAACCTATGGATGCCAATAAAGAACCGTCATTTTTTAAAAGAGAACTTTAGGGGCCATTATGAAACTTAGAGCCTCGATGTTAAGACAGTGTCTTAACTACTAGTCTGACCAACTAGCAGTTAACCAAAGGGTAATCATTCTTATTTTTGGATTCAAATTTAGTATTTGAGACCCACTGCTCTAGATTTACAGCTCATCTGGGCTCAAAAAGGAGAGATGTGTTATAAAGATAGATCCGTTGGTAATTTGTGGTGATGTGTAGTAAGGGGTCTTTCACAGATTATTTTATAAGGACGGGGACAATAAAGTTATTTTATTTAAATTTAACTTAAAAATGTAAGGCAGCTGCTTAACTTAAGCTTTTAAGTTGAAACTGGTAAAAACTTTTTATAGTGATGAAATATTGCAGCTATAAATTATTTATATGTGCACATCATTATTATTTATTTTTTACAGGTGCCCTCATGATATTTAATCAGAAACATCAACTCTCCCTATTGCAATGGCATCTACATTTTTTTTTCTTGTTCAGATAGCCGTTTTAGTCACAAATATGTCAAAAATACTGAGAAAAAGACCACTGCAGCTTTTATTTCATGCCAGGGTTGTTATAGTTAATAAACTAAACCTGAAACCTAAAATAATAATAATAATAACAACAATAATAATAATAATAATAACAATAATAACAATAATAAAAATCCTTGAAATAAAATAAAATTTACCTGAAAATAAATAAATAAATAAACAATAATAAACCTATTATTTTACTTTAGGTAGTTGCTAACCTAAATAGACTAAAAAACTGTGTAGCTAAACTAACTAACTAAATAATAATAATAATGGCAATAATATGCAACAAAAATGTATAAAAAATATAGAAACGAAATTACAAATTATTAAAAATATTAATATAAAATCTATAAAACTATTGTGCTGACTTTGGTTTTGTGCTCATGATTAAACCATCAGAAGGTTTATTCCAAATCAGTAGGCTATAAAAAGAGGTCACAACAAGTACCTGCCTACAAGATGTCTGTGAAACGCTTGTTATAATGTAGGTGATAGGAAATATAGTGGAGAAGGGGGTGATGCATTTGGTCTGACAGTCTAATCTTGCTTTAAAGTGTTTGAGACTTTGTTTGGTGAATAAAACATATTTCCATTTTTATTTGACTCTGTATTGCTTTTGTGTTTGTATATATACATATATATATATATATATATGTGCTGCTGGCAGATGAGTGCTCACCAAGGCATCTTATAAGTTCAGCATGAATGCATGCCAGAAGGGAAATAAAAATGGATGTTGTCTTTGTAGTGTCATGAAAAGCTCAGTGGTTTGCTGGGAGGCACGTGCCGCCTTTTGCAGATGACAAAGATGCGTTTGTGAAGATGTTTATGTGACTGCTACAGGGGCAGGTAGGCCTGATGAAATATCAAATGACTCTTTTTGAAAACTAAGTACAATGCCTATTAGCACAGATGGCAGAAGGCAGGGCAAGTACTTTCAGCGTGAGCATGCCAGCCAAATGACTGCCATTGAGATGACTGGGAATGCTAACCAAGATTTCACCACTTTTAATAGATGCTGGTTTGGTGATGTTAGTGGCATAGAAATGATACACTTTGCTTTGTCTGCTGAAACATTGATCCGGGACCGAGAGATTCACTGTTGTTCTCTTCCAAGCTGTGTATCTTTCTCTTCAGTGAACATGGCATGTGAGACAGAGGTCGTGACCATGACAAACCTCTTAATATTGTGATGTTGCCCCTGTGTTACACCTGGACCTTCACATACTGCTAAAAATAATGTTGTCCCGGGGGTTTAAAAACACAATGATCCATTGCTATGTGCCATTTCGAATAAAATGCTATGCTGCTATGTACTATTAATACAAGATTTTCTCCAACGCATGTTATGATCTGATTGATAGGCTTTGTAAATAGTATTAAAAATGAATAAATTAAATAAATTAAATTTAATTAAATAAATAAATCCATACAGTCTATGTTACAAAGTCTTATAAAAATCTCACTTTTCAGTAAGCAGACTATGTGAGACTCATGATTGATTCCAAGTTAATGACACAAAAACACAGAATATATACCACATACTGGGCATAAAAAAAAGTATTTTTATTTTATTTTATTTTTATTATTTTTTAAACTTTGCTGCTTTTTCAGAAAAAATTAAAACTAAGAAAGTTAAAAAAACAGCGTTGATTTGAAATAGAAATCTTTTGTAACATGTTTTTATTGTCACTTTTGATCAATTTATAAATCCTTATGCCACGATATATATATATAATGCATGTCATTTTTAGTGCATCTAATTTTCTACATTTAAAAAAAAAAAAAAAAAAAAAAAAATATTTACAAATATTTAATTAGATTAGTTAGATTAAGCATATAAGCATAAACAACTTCAGTGTATGGAAGGCCATTTCCATAATGGAATAAAAAATTAAAACACTAAATGTGACTTTTTATCTCTCAATTCTGTCTCAAGTCAATATTTTATTTTATTTTATTTTATTTTATTTTATTTTATTTTATTACTGTTTTAGAAACTGCTCCTTTTTCCGGAATTCTTTAAAAAATAGAAAACCAAAAACAAACAAAAAACAAAACAAAAGTGTTTATGTGAAATAGAAATCTTTTGTAACATGTTTTAATTGTCACTTTTGAGCAATTTCATAATCCTTATGTCAGGATATATATATTATGCATGTCATATTTTAAGTACATAATATCATTTTTCTTTTTCTTTTTACACATATTTTATTTCATTAGATTAATTAGATTAAGCATATAAGCATAAGCAAACTCCGGTGTATGGAAGGCCATTTCCACAATGGAATAAAAAATTAAAACAGTAAATGTGACTTGTATTTTATTTTATTATAATTTTTAAAGTATTTTATTTTATTTTATTTTATTTTATTTTATTTTATTTTATTTTTAATTATTGGCTTCCCTGGTAATAAACATAAAAAAAATAAAAATAAAAAATAAATAAATAAAAAAAAAACATAAATATTTTTCGGTGCTATAGTGGAATAGTGATGATTGTTTAATGAGAATGAATGAATTTTTATTAATTTAATAAATTTAAAAATGCACTTTTACTATATACAAATAATTTTTTAAAAATATTTTATAGATTTTCGCTTTGTCCACCATCTTAGATTTTTAATTTATCACTGACCCTCTTTGCAATGCATTTTGGGACTGTGCTGCATACAGTTCGTAATGTCTTTATCTTTGGAAGTGTGTTTTTATGTAGATAGCTTACTATTAAAACAGATTCTTTTATTACATGCCCTCTAAATGATGGTTGATAAATGGACCATTATTTAAAAAAAATAGCAAGCAAAATCTTTTATTATTATTTTTAATAGCTGTGTTTGAAAGCTTCTCCCATTATTCTTGGCTAATTAATGAGGGAAGATTCCTCCTTTTCATGCTTGAAGTTTCTAAATTGCCCCTAACTACTCGGGAGAGAGTGTTTGCTAAGGATATTGACTAACTAAACCTCCTGCTGCGTGCTAATGAACCACAAACCAGCACAATGGAAGTAAGTCGATACCGGCAAGTATATGATTTTAAGAAACAAGGCTTTTTTCATGTTATTCATATTTGAGTAAATCCTACGTGCAACATGAGAGCGAGTCTCGTGATGTCTTAAGCGGTTTTGTATGCTTTTATCGAATGGTGTTGCTATGCGCTAGGGTTTTCATGGACGAAAACAGCATTCATTGCTAATGCAGCCCGGCTTTCCCGCGTACCCCTAGCGCACAAGAGCAACTTATTGTTCCATGACAACCACAACAACACCTCAACACAAACAAGATATTTGATATGCCATTGAGAGAGGATATTTACATCTAGCACAAAAGCACTCAATAAATAGCCTGTCCTGAAGATGAGGTATGATTGTCAAAGCAATAACATGGAGAAGCCAGGAATGCTTGATGTGCTTCACAGCGGGCCGTGAATATACATCGTTCCCCAATAAATTATCCTCTAACATACCAGTAATACTAGCAGCAAATTGCTCTCAACTTGATATTATGGCATGAAATGAGTAAATCACTAGGACTTCATGTTGATGGAGAAAGTGTTTATGTGACTTTTTAGGGGAAGCAAAGACATTCATTTTTCTAGTTTTTCTCAGCATGTGCAGCAGTTATTTTGGACTTGGTTATAAATAGAAGCAAGTTAATTCAATATTGTTTCAGATCGACTGTAACTCATAGCGTCTTTTTAAAGTACAAGAGACGACGTTCTCTAATGCACCATTTTAGGATATGAAATTAATAACAATAAAGTGTCAGCTGCCTTGTCAGGCGCTCTTTGGGATGAGGAATATATATTAAGCTTGGTTAACTATAGTTCACTCACGATGACTTGCCATTTTTATCTCACTATGACAATACCCTTGGTTAGCCATCATGTCACATGCTTACAACTCCTGGCAACCATGTTTGTGTTTATACCCAGCTCTACGCACCTTTAAAAAAGGCCACATTAACCAGGGGAACCATCTTAGGTTACTTGGTAAATCTTAAGGGTAGCGATCGTCTGCAAGCTGTGACATCGAAATAAATATTTCCCTTAATGCTGGATTCTTTGGGAAGCTGAACAAGGTTATCTTTCCCTCACAACCAAAAACATACCTCTTTGGTGACATTTTCTGATCTTGAAACAAATTGACAAATCCTTCTCGAGCAAGTGCCATTGTTATTTCTATAACCTGAATGAATGAACTTCCGGGAGAAGTGCCCATATAAGGAATTCCGCCTTTTATGATGTCATACTCATGAAAAAAAAAAAAAAAAGAAAACATTCCAAAACTTGCAAACCTTGAATTTTCCGCTATTTATGAAACGTTTCCTAGCCAAACACAGAATTTTCTGGTTTCCATGTTTTCACTGTTATACACTATGGTAGGGCTGGGTATTGAGTTCAATTCTTGTTAGGCACCCACCGAAATGCCTCAATACCATCGAGTATCAAAAAAAAAAAACTTTTGTCGTTCGGTACCAAACTTCGATAGCTATAAGGGGTTAATCTTGTCAGCATCAGTGTGCCAATAAGCCTGCAGCAGTATGCTCTCTATAGCTCTCTTGGTCCTGCGCAGAGCTGCGACAAAGTTCGAACACACCTACTAGTTTACACCGGTTACACTCAGAGATGTGGCTCACACGTGAGACTGTTGCGTAAAAGCATAACAACCCTCTTAGATGTAAGGCTACGTTTACACAGGTGTGTTTTTGTTTAAAAATTAAAACAATTCTCATCCATACTGGCATTTCAGAAGATCTCTGTCCATACTACACAACCGAAAGTGTGCGTTATGTGATCATTCATGCACACTGTAGCATGATGCTACATTTGACAGTAAATAAGATTTATGTTCAGCTTTTACTCAAAACTCATTTTAAACCATCAGCGAGTGTTTGTAATAACTTCCGTTTGTCGTCTGATGTGTGTTTTGGCCACGTAATGTTGTTGAAATATGTTATGTCCTCTGAGTCAGAACAGCAATTGCAGAAGAGAGAAGGCATATAACGTTATACATACCAGCAGACAGCGCTGGAAGGTAAATTAGTGGAAAATGAATTGAAATTATTATTTTGTCTGAGGTAAGTATTTTAAAACGGACATGCACAAGTGTAAATGTAGTCTAACAGATGTTATAAACTGAAAACTTTTTGAGGTTTATTAAAATTATTTTCACTGTCTTTGAACCTGTATAAACATCAATAAGCTGAAAAAAAATATATTTTGAGATAATGTAATCTTGTTAAACTTGATTTCATAAACTTGGTATTGATAAAAGCATCGTTCTTGAACCGGTATCGAAGTCAAGGTGTCCTTATTGGCATTGATATTGAAATTTTTGAATGATGCCCACATCCCTACACTCCGGTGTGAGTCCAGAATCTCCTGGTCAAAAACACAGGTGAGGAAGATGCAGAAACGAGCAATCTCAAATGTAAGCAGATTTATATGAAAAATAATGCAATTATAAAAAACAAACAGCATACAAATTAAAACGGCATAATGTTACGGAGCGAAATGTCGATCCAGGAAGTAGTAAAGGACATTTGAGGTGCTGATGGAAGTGATCTACTACATATTTGCTTTGATTATCGTACTGAATATGATCCAGTATTTGATAAAAATGCAATTGTCTCAGCTTTTTGCTCAAAATGTTGCTTTTTTAAATGAAACTTCCCTACATTCAAATACAGATTAAAAAAAAAAAATGAATACTTGAAGCTAGAATTTTTGTTTAAAAGTAGAGGATCTGTTCTTTATTTTGATGTATTGCATTTTCAGATATTCATACAACAAAATATTTTGGGGGCCATGAAATTTTAGTAATAATGATCAAAAATGCTGGAAATGACTGGCAAGTGTAGTTATGTGTAAATAAGTCAGAATGAATGATATAGCAGTAGACCTCCCCTTTAAACCTTATTCTTAGAGATTTTTGTGGCCAAAGCATTGGATTAGTTATGGAAATACTGAAACATTGACAAAGTTTACAATTTGGAGACTTTGTTGTTTTGGAGAGCTGGTGGTTTCAGATTTTCCATTCAAAATACTGGGTTAAAACATTTCAAATTTTTTATGAGCACCAAGTAAACATTTTAAAGTAAACCACTAGTTTACAAGTAGTTTCATGCATTCGTGTTAATTTAGCAACATGCTGTCACCAAAATTAAAAGTCTAATACATGAGTGTTTCAAATTATTATTTAATGTAGTCCAGAACTAAAAATATATTGTTTTTGTGATGGTTTTTGGGGCCATGTCTGGAAGAAAGTTGTAGCCTATAGTGGCAATGAAGTCTAATAAAACCTTAGGCGTCAAGTAAATACAACATAGGCTCACTGGAAAACATACCAGCTCATTTTGCACCATACCTATACACAAAATTCACTGCAGTTTACACCTGAAATGAACTCTGTTGGCATTAAAACACCAACAACTTTTATTCCTTTTCACACATTTTATAAACACAGCACAGACAATCAATTAATAAAGATTCATTTTCACACAGTTTCTTGCACAATACAATGTTATGACATTAATACACTTTTACCAAAGTGCATGATTTATAAACTAACACATTTTTATGTTTGTGTCACATAGTCAGCTCCATATGTATGGCTTTTCTGATATAATAAAATTGCTCAGTTGCTCACCCGGTACTTGTGACACGAAGCACTCAGGTGCAAGGACCGACACTCAATGAAACAGCTCGAAGACTTGTAGAAGGCAACTAAAATATCATGGTTACTTCAGAAAATGTGTTTTTATCTCATATTTGCTTATTTGTTTTAACACTGTCAGTTAGATTTAGTGTAGGGAGCATGTTATTTTCAAAGGCGACACACTGGACATTTGCTATATGTAAAACCCTAACCCTAACCCTAACGTGATAAAACTTTGTCAGATTAATGTTGATCATTCTTTTTTGAATAAACTGAACTTGCTTTTAGCGTCGTTCACTGGCCATTTGTCTTTGAAAGTGTCGCCATGCACAGCCATGTTTTTCCCAGTGAGCATGGCTTGGTGAAATGAGTGTATTACAAGTTAAGTGTACAAAAACGAATGCATTGGTTAAACATTTCAATATTTGTTAAAAAGCTCCAGCAGTAGTCCTTATTTCCACCCCGTCTGTGTAAATAGATTAATTATCTCTTAGTTCAGGCTCAGGAGGTGAAGCCGTAATAGGGGTTAAGTGTCCTTACCGCTAGCAGCTATCCAATAATGAAGTCAAATAGCTGCAGACACGCAGAACCAGACATCACAAGGTTTGAATTGCTTTGCTAATGAGGGACCTGAAAGGAGCGACTTTGACAAGGAAATGGGCTTCATCATTGCCTTGCTGTTGTGGGCAGGTTGGTTTATTCGTTTAGTCTGTGGGGAAAGAAAAGGAAGAAATGTTTAGGAGAGAAAACTGTTGAACTTTTTCAGTTTGCGCTACACTTGTTGCATGAATAAATTCCCATCAGTTTTGTTTGATAAGCTTTTGAAATGCAGATTTTGGTGTTAGAAGGAATAAATGAGACTTTTCATTTAATTATAGTACCTAATCCTTTTAAACAAGCTCTGTTAGCCTTAAGTAATTCGGCAAGCATTGCTAAGCTACCATATGCTAGCTCGTTTTCATGCTTTGTTGCGTTTTGAAATGTGTCAGAACATAATTCGTAAAGTAATTTAAGTCGTTTAGTGTTGCCACAGTGGACCTGAAAGAAGCATTAACACTGAATTAGACTTTCTTTTAGGTTAAACATTGACATGGCAAAACAACATTTTGAAGAGAATCTTAGTTAAAGTGTACAATATCAACATTTCTCACGTCAGAATGTATGATATAGATCTTAGAACTATGGCAAAGAATGACATGTTTTGACATTCATTGCGCTAGTGCACTGTAAAAAAGTTTTTACTAGTTTCAATTTAAAAAGTTCAACAGCTGCCTTAAATTTTTTAGATCATTTTAACTCAATACAATAAAATGAGTTAAAATGACTTGTACTTTTAAGTTGATTTAACTTCAAATTTTAAAGCAGCTGCTGAACTTAAAACTGGTGAAACTGGTGAAATCCTTTACAGTGTGTTGACAAATTGTTGTGGCATTTCATTTGGGAATTAACCTTTTTTAATGATTAGACTTTTTTAGATGAGCAAACTTGAATAAAGAATGAAAAGATTTGTTTTTCTGTTTTAAGGAATCATTTGAGAAATGATTCAGTGATTCATTCAGTGATTCACTCATAAGAGTTACAAATCAGTGAGCAAATCAGAATGATTTTTATTTTTTTGTGAATTCAAAATGATTCAAATTAGTTTATTCAAAGTTAGTTGAATCAAACTCTTGACTAATATCCAAGTAATTTGGATAGTACAATCACAACATGAGAGAAATGCTAATTAATGGACATTTTACTGATTCATATACAGTAAGAAATTACATTTCATTTCACGAGCCTAAAGGCTTTTATAGTTTTATATGTGAATATAAATAATATAACCTAGTTTCAAATATTTTACTTTTGAGATGTTAAAGAAAAAAACTCTGCACTCTGTGTAACCCTCCTCCGCATCTGTGGATAGTTTTATATTACTGTTCAGACTTGGCCTAGGATCAAAACTGCAACATCTTGTGTTTAATTTCATGCCTCTGAGCACTTTTGCCATGCTGGAGAGCTGAGCAATGTGTGGGAGAGGCCGAGAGGCTGCTGGTCACTGACGCACCGTGTGTTTGCACGCTAGTGCATTGTGGATGGTGAGCAGTAGCGTGCGACATCCCATGAGCGCTTGCACCATTGGCGTGAAGGCCCAGACATTGGTATTCTGCTGAGACGGAACTGTAACTAATGGGTTTCTAGACTCAGTAGGACATAAAACTGAACTGAGGTGTAGGAAAATGTCATCATGGCTTTTTTAGTGCAGAACTATCTGTTTAAAGGTGAAGTGTGCCTTTTTTATTGTGCACAACAGTCCTGCAAAGTGAAATAACAGTTAATGTGCTACACATAGGATGTGTGGTATGTAAAAACATTTAAGCATTTAATGCATTGAGTTAGACTGTGCAATGATTAGAATATTAGTTAGAGCATTTCAGTTATGCAATATGTGACAATATGAATAACTGAGAATGGTTAAATGAAGTTACTTAGTGATTATTTGCAATGCAATAAGTCAAACCATGCTATTTATTTCAGATAGCAATTAATTAATAGGTCATGGAATCATGAATTGGATTTTATAGTATTTTCTGAGGTACATAGTAGTTTGTACCTCAAAAACTTCAGAGAGACAATTTTACTTTAGTCATTTTAGAATATGTTAAAAACCATTCATAGCACCTTATAAACTGCATTAGAAACACCCACAACAGTTTTGCATGGACAAACCCAACAGAATTTCTTCAAAAAATGTGAAGCTATAAAAAGCTAGATATTTTTGCGATTTCATTTCATGCCGGTATAGTGGCACTAAAAATTGCATGCAATGTACACTGAATTACACTGTGCAATGATTAGGATATGAAGTTACTTTATAGATAATTTAATTTTTATGCAGTGAGTCAAACCATGCAAGACAGAATGCTATTTATTTCAGATTGCAATTAATCCATAGATCACAGAATTATGAATTGATTTTTTTTTAATACTTTTCCAAGGTGCATGTATAAAATTAGCATGTTAAAATTGCTAGCTTTTACCTCAAAAACGGTAATACTTTAGAGATGAAAAGCCATTTTTTACTTTAGTCCTTTTAGAATACGTTAAAAACCATTCATAGCACCTTATAAACTGCATTAGAAACACCCACAACAGTTTTACATGGACAAACCCAACAGAATGTCTTCAAAAAATGTGAAGCTATAAAAAGCTAGATATTTTTGCAATTTCATTTCATGCCGGTAGTGGCACAGAAATTACATCCTTCACCTTTTAAGCGAGCGGCTTCTTTTGTTGGGTTTTGTACTATTGTAAAAGGCCAGATGCTTGTCTGAACGATTTGCTCTGTCTGTTTCTAAAACGATGCCTTTTTAGCAATCTCCGGCCATGATGAGATAGGTTTTCTTTATTGTGTGCACCTTGTCATCTGTCCACCACACGCACTGCTCCGCGTAGCCCATCAAGACACAGTAATTTAGTGCTGTCTGTCATACAGTGGCTATTTCACCCCTCCTCTCTCTTCAGCTGTCGTCTGTTATATCCCGTCCTCCTGGTTCACCTCCATGCCCCTTACTATACTCACTGGGATTTTCAGATGTACTCTTACACAATCCAGCGGACAGGTTAACTGACGTGCCCTTTAATATGGCCTCTCAGTACCAGGGGAATGAGGCTTTGCTCTGTCGTTCTGTGAAAGCAGGTGATGAGCTGAGCTGTATAAGTCAGCGCTCAGCGCTCGCTGTCATCAGCGGCCTGACCGCCGGTCATGGTGAAATAGAGATGTTTAGATTAGTGGGTCTCATGGTGTGCGTTCTTTACACTTTATATAATTTACTGATTTAATTGACTTTTCCCAGGTTATGCTACCATGATATTTAAGGGTGGAAGCAGCATTTTGGAGACCTGTCAAAGTGGTTTTACTTAATGAGATATATAGATGACAAAAATAATAGGTGTCTAAGGTAACACTTCAGACAATTCTTTAGCCAAACTGTAAGAATGTTTGACATTTAGATTAGGGCTCAAGATTTTTTTTAATTATATTTTGTATAATTATTATTCATATTCATATTATTCATGTTATTGTTATTATTATTATTATTATTCAATATTAAAAATATTTGAAGGAAAATCAGTGAATTCATAAATGATTTTTTTTTTTTTTTTTTTTTGCAAAAATCTGTGTTTTCAATATTCTGATGGATGTTTGCTAGGTTAAAACAGGTAGCTAGTTTGTTAATTAATGTAGTTACTTAATGTTAACAAAAATAATTCTTATTGTAAAGTGTTACTGTTATTTTTTTGTATTATTTGGGTATTATTATAGTAATTATAAATATAGAATTTTTTATTTTCAATTTTCATTTTAGCTTTATTTATTTATTTATTCATTTATTTCCATTCAGCTTTTTTCAGTTTTAGTTTGAAAGATTTTTATACTTTAAACAAACAATTATTCATTGTTTTGGTGACAAATCAGTAAAACAGTGCTATAAAATATATCACAACATTTACAAGAAGAAGAAAAAAAGTTTACAATATTTTTAAAATTCAACCAACACTGCCACAGCAACATTTCTAGTTTTTGTTTATTTATTTATTTATTTATTTATTTATTTTACATATAAGGTAAAGTATACACATTATTCAAACTAAAACTGAAAAAAAAAGCTGAATGGAAATAAATAAATAAATAAATAAATAAATAAATAAATGAATTCAATGTAAAATCTTTATTTTCTTTCTTGTAAATGTTGTGATATATTGTATATTGTTGTTGCATATTTTACTGAATTGTCACCAAAACAATGGATATTTCTAAAAACATTTCTGAAGCATTTAATAATGATAGATAATGTTGAAAATCTGCAATGTAAGATTTGTAAATAATCAGCATGTTCAGCACTACAATCATAAATCTAACTGCAGTGCATTAGCTAACAGACATAAACCTGTCAGAATCTTGTTTCAATGAATCAAAGGCTTTAAATGACTTAAAAGGAGTCTGTTGGGTTTTGTCTGAAAAGTTTGTTTAAATGTGCAATGTCACCACAGAGATATACAGTAGTTGTAGGCACTTGTATTTTTAAGCTCGATAACACAAGCATTGAACATAAAAGAGTTTTGAGACAGCTGTGAGATGGGGAGATGTTCTTTTTTCCTGAAAATCTCATTGCAAACTGCCTGCAGCACTGACACAGATGCACTTACCAGTTGGTTTTCACCCCACGACAGCTGCCTTCCATCTTCCATGTCCCAGTATGAACCCGTTTCTTGTTTTCCCGCACTATGGTCCATTAAAAGACCCAAAAGTCTTGCTCAGCTTGAGTCTGGACAAATTATCAAATGACTGGTTCACTTTTCCATTACCTGCCGATGGCACAGAGTGTACACAATGGAGCCCGTGCCAGGGCTGCGGTGTCTGGGCCAGTTACCGTAGTTTTAGAAAGGTCAGGACAATACAGTCACATGGTGAGTCCAGAGTCTGTCGGAGAGATATAGAGATAATGCCACGGGAGTCTCTAGCTCTTTTTCTTTGCCACCTTTGACTCTTTCTGTGGCTTTATGGGCAGGGAAAGGTAAGCTAGGTTGACCAGGGCCTAAAATCCCAATTACAGTAAAGCAGTAGAGCTGTTCAGCCATGGGTTTTAGAGCTGTGGGTTACCTCAGGAGTTTTCAGTGTAGCAGTTTAAAAATACACCTGCCCTCCCACAATAAGTTTGAACACTTAACGAATTGAGAAACGATTGTAGTTTACTGCAACTTGTTTGAAATGTACTAGGAATGTGCCCGAATCATAATACTGTCCATGTTTTAGTCCCTTAAAGGGACTAAAAACGAGATAGGAGGAAAAATAAATTTCAGTGCTATGTCTCGCAATTATATCGTTGGGTAATTATACTGTACAAAAAATTTGTGGTATCACGGAGCCACTAATAATATGCAGGGAATTGAAATCACTTTTGAATGAGCGCTTGTTTTTTACTTTTGAGATACGCAATCACACATACTCTGGTATATACTATGGAGCAGCAGTACTTATCACACATCATCCTGTCAGTCATCTGTCCTTACTCTGTTTATGTGGTAAGTGAAACTGTAGGTGCTGTAATGTAACAGGTTTGCCCTTATGTCACAGTTTGGTCAGTTTCCCGGATACGCGGCCATATTGGAGATACTCGGATGTAAACAACAGTATTGATTGCACAGTTAATGTTCTAATGAATACGTTGTTCTGCTAATTTATGCTGCCTAAACCACAGAAAAAAACGTGTGGCAGCTGTTAAAGGAGTCATCGGATGCCCATTTTCCACAAGTTGATATGATTCTTTAGGGTCTTAATGAAAAGTCTATAATATACTTTGGTTAAAAATTCTCAATGTTTGTGTAAAACAACACCGTTTTTATCTTGCCAAAATCAGCTCTGCAAAGATCATCCTGTTCTGGTCGAGGCTGCTTTAAATGTTAATGAGCTCTGTTTGCCCCGCCCCTCTCTTCTCTCTGTGGAGTGACGAGCCTGTTTACTTTAGCCGCATTTAGCCGCGTTTAGCCGCGTTTAGCCGCTAAACTTGCTAACTAGCACGTATTTAGGAAAGGTGATTGCAGAGATTCATAAAAAAGACCTTATACTCACTTGTGCTGTAGGTGAAGCTGGATCACGAATGATTTGTGTGAACATAGACGCATTTATGTAGACCGGGAGGCGCATTCCCTTCACAAACAAACTTAATCCACTGCATCTTCAGTGGCTCAGATGTCGGGAGTAAATGATGACCACTATGTTCATTATTACATCCAGCAACACAACACCTCAATTGCTCAGTCGGAGATATTCTTGTCTAACTTACATCCCTGCTCCGGCATCAAAACAATGGAGGTGGACTGTTACAGCTGATCTGAGGTAAGACGCTCATGTCAATCAACTATCGTGGGAGCGGCCTCTGTTGGTGTGATGCCACACCGACAGGCATCTGAGAATTGCTCGATTTGAAAAAGGATATTATTTTTACAGATGAAGTAAAAACCAGTGCATGGATTTTTATCATTATAGGGTAGATTTGTACATACACTGCCAACACACAGTAATGTTCAAACAACATGAAAAAGTGAACTTAGCATCCTCTTTAAATCATACAGAGAAGGACTTAGTAAGCCGGAAAGGGTGCGATATTTTGACAAACTAAAGTTAATAGGTGGTGACGATATGTATAAGAAATATTAATTAAGATATTAATCTGATATTTCACCTACCTGACCGGAAATGATAAGAACAAATATGAATGTTGTCAAGATTCTGACTGATTAGTACAGCCCAAAACATGACAATAACAGACCATTTTCAGCAGCAATAATCTGCAAAATTAGCGCGTTTCATTCAGTTCAGTGGCTTTGTTTACATTCTGTGCCACCAACACTCTTAAAAATAAAAGTGCTTTGAAAGGTTCTTCACAGCGATGCCATAGAAGAACAAGTTTTGGTTCCACAAAGAACCATCTCTTTCTTACCTTCTTATAATCTGAAGAACCTTCTTTCGCCACCAAAAACCTTTTGTTAAACAGAAGGGTTCTTTAGATATTAAAGGTTCTTTATGGAACCATTTAAACAAAAAAGATTCTTCTATGGCATCATGAAGCACCTTTATTTTTAAGAGGCCGATTGATGACGCATTGTGGAAACACTATACGGATTCACTATTCAGGCACATCCCTACAATTTACAATATGTAAAACAACTTTACGAATTATGTTTGGGGTATGACTGTCTATGATTTATGCAGAATGTTAACCATATGCCTTTTTTTTACTTAGAAAGTTGAAAATTGCTGTTAAAAATCCCACTGGAATGTTTGTGGATCTTAATTTTAAAGAATCACGGTGACGTTATAATCTTAATCATATCTGATGTGCATAATACATTGTAGAACTATAGTTCATTGTGTCGTACAAGTCTTTTATGCATTTATTTGATCACAAATACAGTGAAAACAGTAATATTGTGAAATATTATTACAATTTAAAATAACTGTTTTAAAATGTCTATATTTGTCTATATTTCAAAATGTCTATGGAGAAATTTCATGGGAAAAATACTTCCAGAATGAAAAAAATGATCATTGTTGTTAATTCATTTAAAATGAATGCATTCCTACAGTATATGGATCTCTTCATGTTGTGTGAGAAAACCATCTGGCACATCAGTCATTTTTATGGTATTACAAAAAATACTGACCTTTACATAATCTTCTGGGTCATGTGTCCAGAAGTGGCATTTCAAATAGTCATAGCGTTACTGATATCTCTGGCCTGTTTACATAATAGCACAAAGTATTTGATATCAGAAACAGGATGATGGACACAAATAAAGGGAAATGATAGAGGAAGGAAAGCAGTTTTCAAAGGCTGTAAATAAAAACTCTGTCTGACTCACTGAAATTCCCCAAATACACTGTGCTCTAGGATTCAGAAAAAGTCTTGCTTTTAATGATGCCTTGAGAGTTGTGTAAGTGTGTGTGTGTGTGACTTGAAGCGGGTGAAGTGCACCTTTCAGGCTGGTCAAACGGCAACAGCCTCCTCCATTTGTTCAGCGCGAGCGTGTTTGATCCTGTTCTCCCAGACTTCTATTCTGATGGTTCTTTTGATTCGGCTCTTTCAGCGCTCCTTTGAGACGCAGCAAAGATTTGAGAGTATCTGTGTCTGATCTCAACCTGTATCATGGGCCAAGCCAACTGATGTACTCATTGGTTTGAAAAACGGAGCGACTAAACCAGAGGCTTTACCTTAAAGTGCATCTGGACTCCAAATAGATATGGATATATAGCTTGATATCGAACAGAATCCAAGTATTTTGTTGTCTCTTGTTCTATCTCTGTACTCCTCTTTTTCTTTTCTCTGTTGAATTCCTATCCATTTCTCTTGCCTTTCTTGGCTTCTTGTACTTTCATCCTCCCTCAGTGTTTTCTCTCCAATACAGACTCTTTTCCTAAACTTGTCTATTTGTCGGTACATCATGCCCAGTGGTGTGGGCGCCAGTCATTGTAAGTTTGGCTCATAGACTTACATTTTAAGTGTATAACTGTCAACATGCTTTTAACAAAGTTGGCTTGACGATATGACCACATGATTGGACAGATATTGCACCTTTGCCAGCTATTTTACAATGGCTTTGAATGTGGCTCATTCAACCAGATTTTAGTTTGAGTACATTTATTATGTCAATTATTACATAAAACTATATATCAAAAGAAATAAGGAAATAACATAATTAGGCATACCTATTTTTCTAAAATGAAACATAAGCCTTAAAATGGAAACAAAAACAAGAATATTTTGTACTCAGACTTAATTAATTAAACTTTACAAATATGCTAATTAGACCATTTTAAAAAATAAATTAGCATTTTATATATAATGTTATAATTGTCTCAGTGGTTGGTAACTGTCAGAGCCATTTGTGAAAAGGTTATTTAATAAAACATGAAATGACTTTATATTTTTTATAAAGCCAAAATTAAAATGGCTCATAAAATGCCAAGGATCTCTTTTGATAATTACCAGAATTTTTGATTATAATTTTTTTTTTTTTTTTTTTTAAGTTTGATGCTATTAGAATATTTTGGTAAGTCAAAATCATCACTTATATCTGTAGTGCAGACTTTGTTCTCAGCACACAACACCACAACAACCTCTGGAGTATCTGTTCCTCCCTCGAGTCAAAGAGCAGATCAACGGTTTCGTAACTGCAGCTCCGCGAAAGGCACAACAATAACCACCATTAAAACCATTCGGTTGAAGGTCATGTGTGTGACTGTCAGCTCTGTTGAGGAGAGAGGCTAATCCTCCTTAATGATCAGCTACAAATGGTTGACCGGAGAAAACTGCACAAGGCATTGATATGGTGAATGTAAGTGCTACTGAGATATTGTGTGGGCTTGTAATCTATACGATGAGTGACAGAGGGATTGTACTGATTACCAAAGTCATAGTGATGGCCTCCTTCACTTTCAATAGCCAGATGGAGGAAGAAACAAGTCAGTCACGAGATATTGTGTACAAAAGGGTTGCGTGTCACTCAGAATTGAAGTGTGAATTTCTTGATAATATTATAAAGGAAGTCTCAATTTGAATTTGATTCAGTTAGCAAGTAGGAGAACTGAGGTAACAAACAACCACAGAATTACAGTTAAAATAATTTGAAATGATTTTTTTGTATATTTTAACTAGAAATGTCAAGAAAAACTCAAGATAGATAGATGGGTGGATGGATGGATAAAGTAGTAGAAGGATGGATAGATAAATTGGTAGATGTGTGGATAAATTAGTAGACAGAATGATGGATGAATAAATTGGTAAACGGATGATGGATGGATAAATTGGTAGCTGGATTGTTGGATGTATGGAAAATTGATAGACAGGTGGATGGAGGGATGGATGGATATATGGATAATTTGGTAGGCAGATAGATGGATGGAAAATTTGGTAGATGGATGGATGAATAAAGGGATAATTTGATAGATGGATGGATAGATAAACTGGTAGACACATGAATGGATGGATAGATTAATTGGTAGATGGATGGATAATTTGGTAGACAGACGGATGGATAAATTGGTAGATAGATGGATGTTTAACAATTTGGTAGAAAGGTGGATGGATAAATTTGATAGATTGATGAATAATAAATTGGTAAATGGATTGATGGATGGATAAATTGGTAGATGGATGGGTAACTTGGTAGAAAGATGTATAGATAAATTGATAGACGGATGGATGGATGGATGGATGGATGGGTAGATAAACTGGTAGATGGATGGATGGACAAATGGATGATTGGATGGATAAATTGGTAGACAGGTGGATGGATGGATAAATTGGTAGATGGATGGATGGATGGATGGATGGATAAATTGGTAGACAAAATAATGGATGGATGGATAGATAATTCAGTAGAAAGATGGATGGATGGATGGATGGGTAGATAAATTGGTAGATGGATGGATGGGCAAATGGATGATTGGATAGATAAATTGGTAGACAGGTGGATGGATGGATGGATGGATGGATGGATAAATTGGTAGACAAAATAATGGATGTATGGATAGATAATTCGGTAGAAAGATGGATGGATGGGTAGATAAATTGATTGATGGATGGATGGGCAAATGGATGATTGGATAGATAAATTGGTAGACAGGTGGATGGATGGATGGATGGATGGATGGATGGATGGATAAATTGGTAGACAAAATAATGGATGTATGGATAGATAATTCGATGGATGGATAAATTTGATAGATTGATGAATAATAAATTGGTAAATGGATTGATGGATGGATAAATTGGTAGATGGATGGGTAACTTGGTAGAAAGATGTATAGATAAATTGATAGACGGATGGATGGATGGATGGATGGGTAGATAAACTGGTAGATGGATGGATGGACAAATGGATGATTGGATGGATAAATTGGTAGACAGGTGGATGGATGGATAAATTGGTAGATGGATGGATGGATGGATGGATGGATAAATTGGTAGACAAAATAATGGATGGATGGATAGATAATTCAGTAGAAAGATGGATGGATGGATGGATGGGTAGATAAATTGGTAGATGGATGGACGGGCAAATGGATGATTGGATAGATAAATTGGTAGACAGGATGGATGGATGGATGGATGGATGGATGGATAAATTGGTAGACAAAATAATGGATGTATGGATAGATAATTCGGTAGAAAGATGGATGGATGGGTAGATAAATTGATTGATGGATGGATGGGCAAATGGATGATTGGATAGATAAATTGGTAGACAGGTGGATGGATGGATGGATGGATGGATGGATGGATAAATTGGTAGACAAAATAATGGATGTATGGATAGATAATTCGATGGATGGATAAATTTGATAGATTGATGAATAATAAATTGGTAAATGGATTGATGGATGGATAAATTGGTAGATGGATGGGTAACTTGGTAGAAAGATGTATAGATAAATTGATAGACGGATGGATGGATGGATGGATGGGTAGATAAACTGGTAGATGGATGGATGGACAAATGGATGATTGGATGGATAAATTGGTAGACAGGTGGATGGATGGATAAATTGGTAGATGGATGGATGGATGGATGGATGGATGGATAAATTGGTAGACAAAATAATGGATGGATGGATAGATAATTCAGTAGAAAGATGGATGGATGGATGGATGGGTAGATAAATTGGTAGATGGATGGATGGGCAAATGGATGATTGGATAGATAAATTGGTAGACAGGTGGATGGATGGATGGATGGATGGATGGATGGATGGATAAATTGGTAGACAAAATAATGGATGTATGGATAGATAATTCGGTAGAAAGATGGATGGATGGGTAGATAAATTGATTGATGGATGGATGGGCAAATGGATGATTGGATAGATAAATTGGTAGACAGGTGGATGGATGGATGGATGGATGGATGGATGGATAAATTGGTAGACAAAATAATGGATGTATGGATAGATAATTCGGTAGAAAGATGGATGGATGGGTAGATAAATTGATTGATGGATGGATGGGCAAATGGATGATTGGATAGATAAATTGGTAGACAGGTGGATGGATGGATAAATTGGTAGATGGATGGATGGAAGATTTGGTAGACAGATGGATGGATGAATAGATGGATAAATTGGTAGACAGAATAATGGATGGATGGACAGATAGATAGATAAATTGGTAGACACTTGAATGGATAAATTGATAAATTGGTAGATGGATAGATAATTTGGTAGACAGACGGATGGATAAATTGGTAGACGGATGGATGGATGGATGGATAAATTGGTAGATGGATGGTGGATGGATGGATAAATTAGTAGATGAATGGATAGAACATATTTGTATTCAGAATGATGAAAAGATGGAAGAAACAATAAATGGATTTAGTATATAGATACAGTTAGCTATTGCACATATAATAATGCAATATATATAGACATTGTAATATATAGTCATTGTCATTAATATTCATTCTTGTTGCATATTCACGCTATGTGAAGTTAGAGAAGCAGTTCAGCTTTGTAGGCAGGTCTTCAATATGTAAAGGTTGATCTTCTCACTGCTTTGCTATTCAGCAGCTTCCAAACCAGACCATAAGGAGTTCAAATAGCCGTGTAACATTGCAGATCTCTTCGCCTGTAGCTTAATAAAGCGCAATGGGGAAACTCGGCCTGAGTCATACGCAAGCGCAGGCACATGGCTTCCAGCCACACACGTACATATAACCGCATACGAACTGACCTTTGGAGCCTGAAACAGAAGCACTTGATATAAGAGCGGGCCATCAAATATCACACAGCCAACATCTGTACTGCCTGAATGTGCAGTTGTTCCTCTCAGGCTGGTGAACCAAGGCCTGACGCTGATGTAGTTTGCAGCTGAGTGTGTTTTAGAGGACATCGCTCTTGTTAGTGTGCGCGTATCCCTTGTGAAGATGCTATCTTTAAATTGCTATTGTCTTCTGGTTCAGGACCTCTGCTGGTGAGAATGGATGACGGAGGTTTTCACCCACATGGTTAGTCATCTATGCAGAGACAAGGGGAACCTCCACAGAACTACGCTAGCTTTTGTTTATCCGCTGACAGGTTTAGGCTGAGGAACAAAAGGAGTCAGTTACCTCTCTTTATTCCTGCAATGCATGTGAAAGAACATTGATAGAGATCTTAATGGCCTTCTGGCATCACAGGAAGGCCATTTTTGTGCAGAGCTTTGCCTGTTAATCAGTGTCGTATTTACATTTGTTACCCGTGTCATTAATCACTAAGGTTGTCAGTAACTTTTAAACAAACCTCTAACCCAAAGTATAATATTTCGCTGCATAACTCATCCAAGCCATATCTAGAGACCAGAATATCACTGGCTGCATTTACATTGCAAGGTTCAAGTGACCCAATTCAGATTTTTTCCTCCCATGTGGCACAGATTGGATATGACCAAAAAGCACATGGATCGGTTATAGGCCTCATTCATAAGTGGAAAAAAATCTGATATGAATCGGATATGTGCATTTGCGTCTACCATGTAAGCAGATATATTTGATATTCTCCTGTCAATGCGAGTCGTACATCACTGAAAAGTGAGGGTGGTGAATAGTCAACTCAGGTGGATGCATTTCGAGGTCAGTACAACATGTTGCCAAGTCTGTGGTTTTCATGTGGAATTGGGCTACTTTTACACTGTTGCCGTGGAGTTTTTTTTAGTCTGTGGATTAAAGTGATCTGTCCCCCTCGCTATTTTGATGGAGGGGGACAACTGCAGAGGAATCATTTAGCATTGGCCACATAGAGATGCACTGGCAACTAGATATGTTCTGATAAATTTGTTATTGATTGAAAACGGCCAAAAATGACAACAATTTGAAGTTGGTAAGCTTTGATTTCATAATTTGATTAGATTTACATTGATGCATTATGGAAGATTTTGCAAGATTTCACATTTTTATATATATATATATATAAAAAAAAAATAAGTTCTTAAATTCTTAAAAATCCTTATTTATGATGTTCACGGTGGTGTTTTAGTCCCCATCAAGTGAGAGTACATATAAATTATGCAGGTTACAAGATGGTGTATTAATGCATTTATTTTATTTTATTTTATTTTATTTTTGATGTTCATGGTGGTGTTTTTTCAGTCTCTGTCAGGTGAGAGTAAAATAATAATGATCAAAATAATAAAAGAGTTATAAGATGGTGTATGATTTAAATTTAATCTTAAATTTATGTATTTTCTTATAAATAACTCCTAACTATTTTTTTATTAAAGAACTCCTCTATTAAAAAAAAATAATAATAAAAAATTAAAAAAATTAAATTTAATTAAATTAAATTAAAAAGTTCTTGATTGTAATATGGCTATTAGTAACCACTTACATCACCTTTGCATCACGGCAATAATTATAATTGCTTTTTGATAATACAATGTAAAAATCTAGATTTTTTTGTTTGATGTTTTGATTTGATTTTGTTTTGTTCTATTTGTTTTGTGTTGTTTTTTTATTTTATTTATTTGCTACTTGCTTTTCTTTCTAGAAATACCAAAATTAGACAAGCTAAACAGCTATCTTCCTGAGTACTGGCACTGCACTGTTATGAAAGGAAACCTAACATGCACTCAGACAGAGAAGCATATGTTTTTCATTTTCACACTTGTTCAAAATACGGGTTATCTTTGCCGAGATGCTAATATTTCTTTTGTCACTGTCACACGGGTAGTATATTGTCATGAGTGCAGCTCTCAGTCTCTTTAGTTCAAAAAACAGGCTTTTGTTCAGTCAATTTCATTTCGCACCTCTGCTTATCTGTTTAATAAAACACAGCACCATTTCTTTTTTTGGTGACAAGAGACTCGCTTGGTGGCTTTTGTATGACTGCATAGTTTTCCCCCCCGGTTTTTAACCCAAGGAGGGTTTGAAGAGCCATTGACATTGATTTCTGGCAATAATGTGTCCCCTACTGTCAAGGCCAAGGAAGTAATCATAAACGGATGCACCGGTTCTTTACTGTTTAAATTCAGTTCCATTCAAAGGACTGACTGTTAGCAGTATTGCCAGTTTCACTGACTTGACTCACTGACTGACTTGGATATTATTGACCGATCAGTGTTCTGTAATGAACTGTTTTAAGCAGCTTAAGTATTGAAGAAGACCGAACCCCCAGAGTGATGTGCCCTCCGGGGCTTTAGTAGGGCTAAAAAAACGACGGCCATTCCCAGAGATTTATTTACACACTGGATGGCTGCCAGGCGCTGGCGCTCTGCAGTAAAGTCTTTTATAGGTGGGCGTTCAACTAAAGCCTCTGGTAATTCAGCCTCAGTCCATCACATCAATAGGAAGCACGTTGAAATGTGATTTAGTACACTAATTAGACATGCTAATTGTTTTCGTCCCTCAGGCTTTGCTGATGGGTGTCTATGGAGTTCTCAGAGGATACCACATTGGCTCCAGGAGAAAGAGATCTCCTTCAAATGTTGGCTGGAGATTTTATAGGGTGGGGTGGGGGGGAGTGCTTTGGATGGTATACCTATATGTAAATGTGCCAACTTTTAATTCAGCTTTGCCAAAAAAAAAAAAAAAAAAAAAAAAAAAAATTTACTTTGATTATTAAGTTTGACACACTACAGTTAGAACACATTAAATTCAAATCAGAAGTGACAGTAAAGACATGTTACAAAAGATTCCAAATAAATGTTCTTTTAAACTTTTCAAAGAATCTTGAAAAACAATGTATTAGTTTCCACAAAAGAACTTAGCAGCACAACTGTTTTCATCACTGATAATAAGTGTTTCTTGAGCAACAAATCAGCATATTAGAGGATCATGTGGTGACACTGAAGACTGGAGTAATGATGCTGAAAATTCAGGTTTCTGTCCCAGGAATAAATTACGTTTTAACATACATCAACATAGAAAACAGTTATTTTAAATTGCAAAAATATTTCACAACAATCCTGATTTTACTGTATTTTCAATCACATAAATGCAACCTTGGTCAGCACTTTTGAATGGCGGTGAGTGTATAGGCGATTCTCGAAAAAAAAGTGCTTGACATCCCTGCCTGTATATAGCTGACCTATTGGCCTTTATTGCCGCAAACAATAGTGAGTGAAATGGAACCAGCACTCAGAGTTCATGTTGGAATTGAACTCTTTATCGTTTAATAACACTGAAAAAGGCCAGTAAGGGTCCATTTCATGGTATGGTGCCTTGAATTAGAGTGACATTGAACCCAAGTGATGACAAAGACCTGTTAATCTATAGTGTGTGTAAGGAATCTCACAGCATGTCCTAACATTTCCAAGACCATTTTTTTCTTTTAACACTGACAATGTAATTTAAGTATTATGATTGTACATATTCTTATAGTTATTTTAGAGAGCTCTAAAAGATTAAAGACAAACTAATCATTTTATTACTAAAGAGGCTATCATGTGTGCTTTCTTATTCCTTTTTTGATTCATTATCATGTCTAGATATTTGCATATTCCTTACTTGCACAGAATGCCCATCAGAAATGGCAAAACTGGATTTTGTAAGAGGAACATCAGAGGAAAATTAAGGTTGTTTGATGAAAAGCTTCATTAGCAATTCTCACTTGTGAATGGGAAACAAAGCCTGCATGAACACATGCTGTAAGGTAGACTTTGAAAGCTGCAACACTCTGAAAATACTAAATGATAAACCTCTCCAGACCATTTAACTTAGTCCTATATGTCTTAGCTAACATCCAGTAAAGGCCATTCCTGAAATAGCTTGTGTTCAGCCTTGGATAAATTATTCAATTTCATTTTTCTTAATACATAAAGATTTCAGCTCTGCAAATGATTGATGAGGGCTGAATTAATAATTCAGAAATTTGGGAGTCATGTGGAGAATCATGCCAACTGGACTAGGAATTAAAAGAGACAAAGGAGAGACGGACAGAAGGAAGAAAGAATATGCGGACAGCTCTGATGACATTTTAAAACTTTTACTAGCAAACGGATAGAAGAATTTTTTTCTTGTCTTTTCTGTTTGTGATAAAATGACTCATAATGCATGTGTAAAACGTGCATGCATATTATTTTAGTTATGTATTTCAGGACTTTCTTTAGCTTTGAGAGGTAAATACAGCTGAAGTCAAAAGTTTACATTCACCTTGCAGAATCTTCAAAATGTTAATTATTTTACAAAAATAAGAGGGATCATAAAAAATACAATCATTTTTATTTAGTACTTCACATAAATTTCACATAAAAGCGGTTTACATATAGTCCAAAAGAGAAAATAATAGTTGAATTTATAAAAATGACCCTGTTCAAAAGTGACTCTTAATACTGTGTGTTGTTACCTGAACGATCCACAGCTGTGTTTTTTTGTTTTGTGATAGTTGTTCATGAGTCCCTTGTTTGTCCTGAACAGTTAAACTGCCCGCTGTTCTTCAGAAAAATCCTTCAGGTCCAACAGATTCTTTCATTTCAGCAATAACTCTATGATTTTGAGATTCATCTTTTCAAACTGAGGACAACTGAGGGACTCATATGCAACTATTACAGAAGGTTCAAACACTCACTGATGCTCCAGTAGGAAAAACGATGCATTAAGAGCCAGGGGGTGAAAACTTTTGAATGGAATGAGGATGTGTACATTTTTCTTATTTTGTTAAGTATCTTTTTTTTTTTCCATTTAGTACTGGCCTTCAGAAGCTACAAAAGATAGTTAGATGTTCCCCAGAAGACAATATTAGTTACATTTCCCCTGATCTTCAAATTCAAAAAGTTTTCACCCCCTGGCTCTTGATGCATTGTATTTTCTTCTGGAGCATAAGTGGGCATTTCAACCTTCAGTAATAGTTGCATATGAGTCCCTCAGCTGTCCTGAGTGTGAAAAGATAGATCTTGAAATCATACAGTCATTTTTGGAAAGGCTTCAAATACACAGAAATGCTGAAAAACTGAAGAATATGTGGATCATTCAGGTGACAGCACAATATTGAAAATCAAGCATATGTAAACTTTTGAACGGGATCATTTTTATAAATTCATAAATTTATAAATTTTTCTTGTGGACTATATTTTAATGTGAAATATCTTATTCAGGGCAGTACTAAATAAAAAATAGCATGCATTTTCTATGATCCCTCTTATTTTGGTAAAATAATTAACATTTTGCAGATTCTGCAAGGTATATGTAAACTTTTGACTTCAACTGTATATCAGAGACCAGTGTAAAGCTGAACTTAATACGACCCACTGAGATCACAGAAACTTTATTGTAATTAAAGCATTTAAGTCTTGAAAGGAAATCTATGGCACACTCTATATAATTACCTAGTTAATGCCTAATGAGTCTCCATGGCTCGTTAATTTTCTTTTCCCATATAACAATTATCCCCGTTGACATAAGATGCATGCAGCTTGTTTCTGTCTATGCTAACTGCTCAAAATTTTAGCAAGTGGAGTCTCTGCATAACCCAAATGATTTTTCACGTGGTTTACCACATCTACCATCTGTATTTCGTTTTAAGCACTTTAGATTCAAAGCACGGGTAAAACAGATCTCACGCACTTTTTCCTACCGTCATGGTATCAGAGCCGAGGAGCAATCTGGCCCCATTCCACACGCTTCCACTGAAAAAAGAAGCAGAGATATTTTTTTATCAACATCCTTACTACTTTTACGGGCCTTGAACATGTCAGTTGCGTTGCTGCAGGGTCAGAAAGCTTTTGGATTTCATCAAAAATACCATAATTTGTGTTCCAAAGATTCTTATGGGTTTGTAACAACATGAGTAATGGTAAACCACAAGTAAAACTAAACAAAGTTGTCCGAACATAGTGACAGTCAGTTTAAACATGAACCCTTCTGCGAGATCCATTACCATTATGCTGCTTCATTGGAAAATGATTTGGAAACCACTGTTTTATAACCTTGTTTAGAGGAGTAAACACTTGAAATGTGATATCAGTGTCACATTTAAAGTCCGTTTAGCAGGGAACCCTGAGTTAATAACTATCATTAGTCTAGGTAAGCAGCCATAGATCTGAAAGTGTTGGTGTGTAGCAGCAGTGTGCGCAAACTGGTTTATAGATCCATGAACACCTGTATTTTCTCATAGATTTCTGCGTGGGTTTGTGTTTGAAGTATAATCGCTGCACTTTTCAGATACGGAAACCCTGACTGTGTTAATCACAGCGGCTCAGAGCTGACATCAAACATTTTCATCAGTTCACCTGCCGAGCCCCTGCAGACCGAAGCCCATTGTGAGGGCCTGAGGACACACACACAAACACACATATACACTTCCCAAGGGCACTTTCCCCAGCACCCTCGCTCCAAACTCCCACACTTGCAGTGCTGCGTACATACTACTGAGCACACCAAGGCGCCTTACAATAGACTGCAAGTTCCTTTCAATATAGTCGTTCCAGGAAGCAACATTTTTGTCAACAGCATTTGAAGAGCACAAAACATTTGTTTTCTTATTACACAGACATTTGTATTAAATATATATCATTTTTTCTTAGAATTATAAACTTGTTTTGTTAAAAATATATACATGACAATTATGTATTTATAAATATTGTAGGAGACATTTATCCAACCTATGTAGCTAGTCATAGTCGAGTGTTTATATAAAAATAATATTTAAAAAATGTCTCATAATAAAATGTAATTATGGTTGATAATTAAAAACTATGACTGAAACCATGATTTTATGAAGTGAAATTTACATTTATTTATGTTTATGTGACTTTGATTCCCCACTGTTCAACTAATTTACCTCAAAATAGTAGTGAACTGTCACTTTAAATAAATAAATAAATAAATAAATAAGCATAATTGCAACTTTTTAATCTCACAATTCTGTTTTCTTGCAATTCGGAGGGGGGGAAGGCCAAATTGTGAGATATAAATTCAGAATTATGACTTTTTCTGACAGTTCTGAGTTTTTATCTCACAATTCTACATTTTTATATCTCATAATTCTGTTCCCTTGCAAATCTGAGGGAAAAAAGCCAAAATTGCAAAATATGAACTCTGAAAATTCAGAGTTTTTATCTCACGACTCTGAGTTTGTATCTTACAATTCTATTTTCTTGCAAATCTGAGGAGAAAAAAGTCAAAATTGCTAGATATAAACTTTTGAGCTCACAACATTTTTATATCTTATAATTCTGTTTTCTTTCAATTCTGAGGGGGAAAGAAGCCAAAATTGTGAGATATGAACTCAGAATTATGACTTTATCTGACAGTTCCGAGTTTTTAGCTCACAACTCTACATTTTTATAGCTTACAATTCTGTTTTCTTGCAAATCTGAGGGAAAAACTGTTAGATATAAACTCCGAGTTTTAATTTCACAATTCCAAGTTTTGATCTCACAATTCTGAATTTACATCTCACAATTCAGATTTTTTTTCCCCTGCCATAAATTGAAAAATATGAAATATGAATACGAAGTGGACTTTATATATCGTAATTCACAAATTTCTTTTTAGAATTCTGAGGAAAAAGTTGAAATTGTGGGATAAAAACTCAGAATGACCCCTTTTATTTTTTTGTGGTGGAAACAAGGTTAGATGAAAATCAGATCAACGCTTTAGTCAGTGATGACCGAAAGTTATTATATTAAAGACAAAAAAAAGATAAAAACAAAAAAAATCTTGATAATTCTGATGGCCTAATAAACTTTCTAAGAAAAAAAAAAATCTAATGAAAGTTTCTCAAGCCATGTATGACAGTGTGTCTTTTATATTGTTGACTCTTGAATGGTAATGATAGCTGTTATAACTAGGAGACCAGCTTTTAGCTTAGTGCAGTTTAATAGCACAAAATATTCTTTTTCTGAGAAAATATTCAAATTCATAGAAAGTTTCTTTATTTTGTTAAGGTGTTTCTACCGTACGTTCATAGAGTGACAAACATGCAACGCTCCCTACTGCTTCCTTTATGACTCTTAGGAAAAGCGAGACCGTATCGAGTGCTCTTCCAACCATTTTCCCAGAATTCTGAGTGCCATCACCCCATAATACAGATATCCAGCAGTGAACTCTTAAAACACCCAGCTTGCACTTCGTTCTCAACTGAACATGTCCATTATGCTAATAACGGCCCTTAGCTATGCACACGGAGAACTCGGCTCACATTTCTTTTATTCGTCTTCCCCACAGTTCTGGCTTATCACTGTTCTCACAATTACGACTAATTCAGCGATAAGGCTCGCCACTGAGATCCACAGTAATTATGCTTGGAGGGCATTTCTCCTACTCTTCTTAGTAATAGCCTGCGCTCCGCTGGGAGGAGGAAAGAGGCTCTCGGATACCGGCTGACGCCCCTAAGGGAGCGGTTTGGAGGACAGAAACGCGTCCTCGCTGGTGGAGCCGAACTGGATGATGAGGTCTCGAGGGTGTTCGTAGGGCTAGCAAGGTTAAACCGAAGCCTTAGCCTATCCAAAATGCCGTCGATTTTGCACCACACAGCGCTAATCCTATAAACCTAGCATTATTCTGCCCACAACGGCCTGTAATGTGTTTCTCTGGAGGGGCGTTTGAACCGGTTTCATCTTCGTACAGGTTGTAATTTTGTGCACGGCCATTGTGTAGCGGCTCTAACAAAGTATCGCAGCTAAG
Source organism: Labeo rohita (assembly GCF_022985175.1). NCBI lineage: Eukaryota > Metazoa > Chordata > Actinopteri > Cypriniformes > Cyprinidae > Labeo > Labeo rohita. The sequence continues at coordinate 44,607,921 of NC_066869.1, read as the reverse complement.
ATCAAAGTGTTGTTTCCATACGGTTTCACCACAGTGTCTCTGTTTATTCATTACGAGCTGACATTTTCTCTGTGTTTCTGAAAAAACGTAATCTCTCCAAGTGCACAAGCTCATCTCCATCTGCTCAGCGCCATTATGCATGCACCGTCACTATTGTGTTTTAAGATGCAAATGCATCTGGCTTCTCGGTGAGATGACACTCTGTGGTTTCGCTCTCATATCCTTGCTCTTAATGCACACGCACACTGAGCTAAAAATGGCTGAAGGTCGTGGCTCAATCGGGGCCTGAGCTACTCAAGTCACTTTTTTTGTGATGGCTGGCCTTTTGCTAACCTGTGGAAGCCCATTTCCACCATTTCCCATTTTAGATTTTCTCACAATTCTGACAATTAATTACAAGGAATCGCAAAAAAAAATTCATAATTGTGATATATATATATATATATATATATATATATATATAAATTTATATCTTACAATTCTGACTTTATAACATGCAATTGTAAGTAATAAGTTAGAGTTGTGAGATACAATTTTGCAATTCTGAGAATCTATTAGTTTTTCTTGCAACTGTGAGACCAAAAATCTGAATTGTGAGATGAAAAGTCGCAATTACCCTTTTTTTTTTTAAAGTTCAGCGTTCATACTAACCTGCTAGCACACGTACTTTAAGTCACAATTTCAATGTATGTATTTCATAAATTTTTAATTCTAAGTGTGAATCTAAAATTGTTCCATTATGAATATTAGAATGAAATCTGCAGATAATTCTTGTAACATTTACAATTTTATGAGGTTTGGGTGTATTTTAGCACATTGAATTTTAGGATATATTTGATTTAGCAATTTAATTTATCACACACAACAGTTTTATTTAGTATTATTATAGAATTTATTAATATGTTAAATTATTTTCGTATTTTAATTTTAGTAATTTTAGTACTTCTGACATCAAACGTATTTACTTCAGTTTCAGTTTTTGACAAGTTTAGGATTTTTTTGTTTTTAATTCAATTAACGAAAATAATGTGTAATAGTTTTAGTTTAATTTAAAAATAACAACACTGGTGGACAGTTAAATATTTTTCATAGTATAATTTTACCCTCCCCAAAAAAAACAAAAAAGTAAGTAGTAATTTTGTTGTACTTTTGTTTTTTGTTTTTTTTATTATTTTGTAATATTTCTATATGCAGCTTTATTTATTTTTATTTCAGTTTTAGTTTTATTCATTTTATTATTGCAACTTGAACTTATTTCAGTTAATTGGAAAGTTTAAGAAACTTTTAAAGGTATTTCAGCTTTTTTCAATTACTGAAAATGCAAAACAAACAAACAAATAAACAAACAAACAAACTGGTGGACAGTTAATTAATAATTGTAAATAAATGTTTTTATAGTCGAATTTTTATATATATATATATATATATATATATATATATATTTATATATATATATATATATACACACATACATATACTTTTAGTTTTAATTAAAATTTAGTTTTAGTAATTTTATTGTACTTTTGTTATTTTTATTATTTTAAAAAAAAAAAACCTGTATATATATATATATATATATATAGCTTTATTTATTTTTATTTCAGTTTTAGTTAAAGTCATTTAATTACTTCAACTTAAACCTTATTTCTGTAATTTGATATTAAAAAAGATATTTCAGCTTTTTTCAGGTACCGAAAAATGCAAAATGCAAAAAATTAAATGCAAAAAACAAACAAACAAACAAACAAAAAAAAAAAACACTGGTGGACAGTTAATTGTTTATTTCAGTTTTTTTTTCATAGTTTAATTTAATAAAAAATAACTTTAGATTAAGTTTTATGTGCTTTTGTTATTTTTTTTTAAAAAACATTTTTCTATATAGCTTTTTTTTCAGTTTGAGTATCATTTTATTATATATATATATATATATATATATATATATATATATATATATATTTGAACATTTTTTTAATAAAAAACTACAAACTTTTCTTTTGGTCTGAAATAACAAAACAACAGCTTTTCTCCAATTCTCACCGGGCTGGAATTGTATGTAAATGTGTAAACAATAAAATCAAATTCCCCTGTGGGATCTGAAATGCTGTACAGAAATGAATTGGGTCCCAGATGATTTTTCATGTTGTCTCTAGCATAGAATGTAATGCTTTCCACTTACATTCTTATTGGGAAGCTACAATGCCAAACATTAAATGCCAGAAAATGAGCATGATCTTCGATCACTGGCAAAGGCGCTTTCTGTGAATGCAGGCCGGCTCTTGGCTTGAGCGCCGTCGGTTTGGCTCATGAACGCCACATCTATTTCTGTAGGTGCGCCTTGGCAGCTGTGCATCAGTCCCATTTGCATCCATAATTCCCTGGCAGTCTGTCGCATCACTCTTCGCCGTGGTTGTCCCCTTTATGCTTTCGAGCCAGATCCCAGATGTAGCAATTCCTAAGCAGTAATTTGTTTGGGAAAGGGAGTTAATTAGTCTTGGTCTGCAAGTCATGTTGCCCTTGTGTGTCATTTGTTTATCTGTGTGCGTCTGTGTTTGTGAGATGTTGCAAACAACCATAGGGGAAAAAGTAAGTCGAAGTCTTGCATTATCCAAGAAACTCCCAAACCAAATGATAGGGTTTTTTGAGAGCTGCTCCAAGTTTGGCCCCTTGGGATGTTTTTAATGATCATATGTTTAGATTTCAGTTGGAAATTGAAACAGAGGTAAACACAGCCCTTGGCTAAGTATTAAGCTAAATGCACCTGTGCTAGCAGCTATGTAGGGATTTGGTTGCAAAGCAGTGGAAAAGCCTTTAATTATGTTCCAAAGAGATTGGCTTGTAAAACTTTTCATGCTACAGGAAAACATGCATGAGAATAAGGGAGTTTTCATAATGTGTTCAGGTGTACTTTTCAAATAAAGACAAGGCAAGTTTATTTATTTATTTCTTCCATGATAACTCTCGGAGAGATTTTATTATGGTAATGTATATGACAATGTTAATGTCTTTGGTCTTGGCAGAATAGATCTGCTACGCTGCTGCTGAATTGCTGCTGCTGTTGGTTATTGCTGTAGTTGTAGATTATTGCTGCTGCTGCTGCAAGCAAGTACAGGAACTAGCTACTGCCAAAGCATATGGAAGTACGGTGCTGTGAGTACTTAAGACATACTGCTGCTGCACAATAGCATACAAAATAACCCGTAGCAGATCTATGCAGGTGTAGCTGGGGAAGGTGGAGGGTTTCAGAGGAACTCAAAGCGCGCTGCTGTGAAAGGCTCAAGTGAATGCCGACCAGCCATTTAAAGGTAAAGGTTCAAACTCATTGGCTGCATATGTGATGTGAACCAATCAGCTTGTGCCAAGTGGTATAAGGCTGTGAATATCATCAGTTACGTTAACACCCGTCAGCCTGCGCCATCTAGAGTTTCATGGAAGAACTATGCATTTGTTCATTCATTTGTTTGTATGTTTGTTTGTTGTATTTGGTTACTTTAAAATGAAGAGACAAGGAAAGTTTTGCATATGATTTATTTTTAATTTGTCTTTATTTATTTATTTTTTTATTTATTTTTATGCTGTCTCATCAGGTAATCAGACGGCAGGGTGGGTATATTTATTTGTTTGTTTGTTTGTTTGTGAGTTTAATACGGTATTCGGTTAAAATTAAAATACAAGGAAGGTTTTGCATATGTGTTGTTTTTTAACTTGTCCTTTTATTCTGTACCTTTTATTTATTTATTTATTTATTTATTCATACATTCATTGATTCATTTGTTTGTATGTTTGTTTGTTGTATTTGGTTACTTTGAAATTTAAAGACAAGGAAAGTTTTGCATATATTTTATTTTTAATAGGTTTGGTATTTATTTATTTGTTTGTTTGTGAGGTTTAATACGGTATTCGATTACATTGAAATTAAGAGACAAGGAAAGTTTTGCATATGTTTTATTTTTATCTTGTCTTTTTATTCTGTACCTTTTATTTATTTATTTATTTATTTATTTATTTATGTTTCATCAGGTATTCAGATGGCAGGTTTGGTATTTATTTATTTGTTTGTTTGTTTGTTTGCTTGCTTGTTTGGGAGGTTTAGTACAGTATTTGGTTACTTTATAATTAAGAGGCAAGGCAAGTTTAGCATATGTATGTATATTTATTTATTTATTTATTTATTTATTTATTTATGATATTTTATCAGGTATTCAGATTGCAGGTTTGGAATTTAATAATTTATTTATTTATTTGTTTGCACAATTATTTATTCATTTGTTTATATATTGATTTCCATCAGTTATTTTTTATTTATTATTTATTTATTTATTTATGTAGTTTCATCAGGTACTTAGAAGGCATGTTTGTATTTATTTATTTATTTATCATATTTCCTAGTGATAATTGCTTTAAATGTATAATAAAGAAAAAATATAAAAAAGATAAAAGATTAAGTAAAAATAATTTAAGATAGATTTAAGTAGATAAGTACATTTTAAATAGATGAAATAAATGATTATATAAAAATAAAAATAAAAAATAAAATAATGATTTATAAATAAATAAATAAATAAATAAGCAAAGAAAAAGCACAAAATAAAAGGACAAATTAAAAATAAAACACTCTAAGATATCTACTGATATTTTATCTGTGGTATGGTGGTACATTCTTAAACCTAAATGAGACTGTTTATGTAACCATCTTTTATAATAGCCAAAACAAAGTGCATCCCCTTTTCCATCATTTAGGTTGTCTAGGTTAAGCACCAGCTATCAAAACGGCCAGATTGCTGCCCTTAGTCACAATATTTATGCTGTGACTGACCGCGGGAGAACTATTCATCTCCAACACGTCTGGCTTCTCCACTGGAGAGGTGTTTAAAACTGACCTCTCTTTCCCCCAAGTCCGATCTGAATTAATTATAGACTGAAACACTGTAACCTCATCTCTCTCTCTGGATTAATCGACTAATTATGAAATCATCTGAACTGCACAGAAATGGAGGAGTTCTTACTGGGCGATGATGTTTTAAATTAAAAGCTTATTTGCTGACATTGGAGACAGCGGTTCTCCTTCTCGTTGCAAACTGCTGGCAAATGTGGCAAACCAAAGGCGAAATTACAGAGAACCATCGGAGTAAGATGACCCGGGTCAATACAGGTCAAAGCAAAACCTTGTGCACAATAAAACAAAACACTGACAGCTAAAGAAAGGAGAAGCTTTTAGGTCAAAGTGTATGTTGGAGCAAACATAAAAAATCATGTAGCTGAAACACCTAGGGGCTTCATTTATAAACAGCACGTACAGTAAAGTTTGCTGCTAAATGTCATGAATTTGTTCCTTTGGAAATGTGCTCTTCATCAGTGTTCAATAACATAAAGCTCATCTCCACATATCTGTTTGAAATACCTGTGGTGGTATTACATGTAAATGTCAACAGGACATCAAGTGAGCTTCCTTCAGCCCCTGAGGGGGAGAGATGCATTAGGCTCCATAATTGCTGTCTTTTTCCTCTGATGTGGATTTAGGCTGGTGCTGTTGAATGGATGTGTATTAAATAACGCATATTCTCCTCTACGTCATTGTCTTGACTTTTAGACTGGAATATTAGGATGCGATGGCTGTGGAAATAGCCAGACACAAAGGCTCTGATCCAAAACCTAGTGAGCTGCCTACACAGACAGCAAGGCATCACAGACACTTTCCTGACATCAGGGCTGTTCAAAACAGCAAGATCTCTTGTTTTGGCCAAATTGCAAGTCAGAATCACATGTATTGTTGGCGGTTAGGATAATTCCAGTATGCATTGTGACAAGCTTTGTAAAATACATATTGTCAAGTATCAGTAGAAAATCATTTAATTTCATTAAATTACTAGTATTTGTGTTGAAAACTTGTAGAATATTTGTTTCAGATTGTAAAATCTTTTAATTTTGCACAGGCTTGATTTGGCATATTTTTTTCAATAGATGTTCAGTCAGAAGTGCAACACATAAGCTTCCGAATGCTGCAGTAGTAATACATTTTCAGTGTTTGGTTTTTGAAATTTTATTTTATTTTATTTTATTTTTCATTATATTATTATTTATTATTATAGAGGAGCAGAGAGGGTAAATGTTTTGGAAATTTACTTTGTGCCTCATAAAATTTAATTTAATTTCATTTCATTTTTACAGCTTATTCGACTAGACAGGGGCAGAGAGGGTGAAGGTTTTGGAAATTTACTTTGTGCCTCATAAAATTTTATTTTATTTTATTTTATTATTTATTTTATATTTTATTTTATTTTCACAGCTAATTCAACTAAAGAGGAGCAGAGAGGGTGAAGGTTTTGGAAATGTACTTTGTGCCTCATAAAATGTCATTTTATTTTATTTTATTATATTTTTGTTTTGTTTTTTGTTTTTTTTTGTTTTGTTTTTTTGTTTTGTTTTGTTTTATTTTATTTTTATTTATTTTCACAGTTTATTCAACTAGAGAGGTGCAGAGAAGGTGAAGGTTTTGGAAACGTACGTTGTGCCTCATAAAATTGAATTTTATTTTATTACATTTTTATTTTATTTTATTTTATTTTATTTTATTTTATTTTATTTTATTTTCACAGCTTATTCAACTAGAGAGGTTGCAGAGAAGGTGAAGGTTTTGGAAATGTACGTTGTGCCTCATAAAATGGAATTTTATTTTATTAATTTTTATTTTATTTTATTTTATTTATTTTCACAGCTTATTCAACTAGAGAGGTGCAGAGAGGGTGAAGGTTTTGGAAAAGTATTTTGTGCCTCATAAAATTTAATTTAATTTAATTTAATTTAATTTAATTTAATTTAATTTAATTTAATTATTTATTTATTAATTTATTTTTATTTTTCAGCTTGTTCAAACAGAGAGGAGCAGAGAGGGTGAATGGAAATTTACTTTGTGCTTCATAAAATTTTATTTTATTTTATTTTATTTTATTATTCAACTAGAGAGGAGCAGAAAGGGTGGAGGTTTTGAACATTTACTTTGTGCCTTGTAACATTTAATTTAAATAAATTTTATTTTACTGAAAAGTTAGGGACTAGAAATTATTGTGGTGTGATCAGCTAATTAGTGTTGTCATGGCTTCATTTTCCTGTGGCTCTAGAGAAATTAATGACATGACATTTATGTCTCGAGTGATTGTGTGTGTGTGTGTGTTTTCTTTCTTCGTCTTCTTTTTTTTCTTCTTCTTGAGGTTTGTTTGAAGAAACCTGATTAATCTTGGAGATCATAAAGGTGCTGTCTTGGTTTGTTGATTTTGTGAAAAACTGTGAAATATTTTAAATCTCTGTTTATTCCTGATTAAAAAAAAAAGTTGAAAATACCCTCCACTGAGTAGTTGAAATGTTATATTTTGTTTAATCATTCGGTTGTATAAACTGTATGAACAAAGTCATAAGGCTTTCCTCTCAAATAATGAGTTTTAGCTACCAATGAATCTGTAACATCACAGCATGACAGTTAAACACAATCTGCTGCAAATCTCAAGAAACCTCAAGAAAGAAGATTTTATGTTTAAGTACTGGAAGATATTTTATATTATGCAGTGTTACTGAGTCGAATATGATTCGAGTGGGTGTTTATATATTTATTTCCCCCTGTGTTTGTGCTTATGGGAGGTCAGTCAGATGAAGGAAAATAAAGAACTGTGCTCTTTTGGTAACCCACAGTCACAAGTGTATCAGGGCCACCGCGTCTTCAGCCCAACTGCTGATATCTTAAAAGCTAATGCTCTGGAGACTCCGTCTTCCTTTAGTCAGCAGTCTATAATAATATGACTTCATTTAACAGCACTAGAGAAATGTCTCTGTGGATTAAACAAAGGCTTTCTTATGTAAATCACAAACTTAAAAAAAATATAATAATAAAAATCTTGTGTTAGATGCAGTCTAATCTACACTGAATTTATTGTTTATTTGAGTGACTTTTAGTGAGCTCTGACCATACAATATATTCAGTATATTTATTAAAATTAATATTCATTTTTATTAACATATATTTTGGAGGACCAAACCTGCAAAAATTGATTAAATGTTTTTATTTATTTATTTATGCACTTTTTTTTATTTATTTACGCATTTTTTATTTTTATTTTATCATTCAAATTAAACATGTTAAATTGGCAACCTTGATTATTATAAATTTGAATATGTACTGCTAATGTAAATCTTTAATATTGTACATGTTGTATCCTTAAAATGTTACATTTTTATAATTAGGCCTTTTTATTTTCTCCTTGTTTTCCATATTCCATTATTCTGTGTTTTTATTTTGATTACTTACTTTAAAACTGATGAAATATTGTTACTTTTATTGAAATTGTAATATATAATTATTATAATAATTATTTATTATAATTATTACATTGCATATAAATTCAATACACATTAAGTTATTAATACATTTATTAATAATTCATGTATTATTTATTATATTTATTCATCAGTTTTAATTCTGATTATTCACATTTTATCATTTCCTGTTCTACCCTTGTAATATGTATTTTATTAATATATTTGTTTTATTATTTTTGAAAATAATATCTGGATTTATTTTGACCTTTGATTTATAATGATTAATAATGCATAAAATATTTACCCACAATTTACAGTGATATATATATATATATATATATAAATCCAGATATTATTTTCAAACATAAAATAAATTTGATCGAAGATCAAAATAAATCCAGATATTATTTTCAAATAAAATATACATATATATATATATATATATATATATATATATGTATATTTTATTTGAAAATAATATCTGGATTTATTTTGATCTTCGATTTTAGCTTAATACATAAAATATTTACCTTTTTTTCAGTGCTATGCATCTTGTTTTGGTGTTTTTTTTTGATGAAGAGGCCAGCTGCACTGAGATTGTGTTTGTTTTTCCATGTCATTACTCCCCATTGAGTTAGTGACTAATTAACACAATTTCAGCTGCAAACTCATTCATTCACAGCTCTACGCCTGTGCTGTTATTTCCCTACTGCTTTTGGCAACATGTCGTCAGAGCATGCCCTCACAGATTTTACTTACAGCCGCTTCAATATGTTAGTCTACTGTAGGTTGTGAAAAAGTTGCCGCTGTGAAAGGCCTCTGTCCTCCTCACATATAACAGATGCATGTATCATTAAGTACTGCTGCAGAAACCCTGAGATAAACACGGAAATCTCACCTCCGTAGTTCTCCAATATAAAGCATGTTCTCTAAGCGCTTTATGGATTTCACACTATAGAGTTTACTCACAGTTTGGGCTCATCCGTCTCATGTCACCGGGCTTGTATGCTGCTGAGGGGGAAGAAAAGGATTTATTCTGCATCATTTGTACTGCATGGCAGCACCGTAAGCAGCGTAAGCTCTCTTTCTATTGCTCTCCTTTTGTGTGTGCATGTATGCGTGGTGAATGATGATTAAAATGGAGTAGATTTGTAAAGTGGGTGGGGCTTAGAGGGCCGTTGTCTCTAATTGGTCAGGTAAAATTGGATTTATGCTGCATTTTATCTGAAGTTGAGTGTGTGATATTCATATTTCCAAATGTTCTGTATTACCCAACATTTGAAAGATGATGTATAAAGAAACAAAATTGCAATGCTACCATTATTTTTGAGTGGTAACAAAGTAGTATCCTTGCAACCAGTGGTGGATGATAAATTGTACTATGCAAAGAGTTATTTTTTGGGCGAAGTTTTAATAAGTGTCCTCATCATGCAGAGAGTTTTGACTCATTTATGCATTTCATTTGCTTAACAGATAAATGAAAGTTTATGTTTATTATTAGCAGTATATAGAAGGCTACATGTACCTCAGGGGAAAAGAGGGGGAACAAATTTAATTTAATTTAATTTTATTTTTGCTACTGGCTTAAAATATGCTTCTATAATGTACAACTGCCAGGTGACAGCCTGTTCATGTCAGGGTTATTGTAGTAAACTAAATCTTAAACCATAGCAAAAAAACAAAAACAAAAAAAAACAACACACAAAAAAAAAACAAACAAACAAACAAACAAACAAACAAACAAACAAAAAAAAACATTTTGTTGCTTAAAATAAAATAATACATTGTAATAATTATATAATAATATTTCAGCATTTTTTTTATTTAGTTTATATAAAAACTAATAAACATGTTTTAAAAATATATAATACATAATACTAACACAACTAATTAAAATGACAAAACACAAAAAATATAAAAAAAATATATTTTTTAAATAATTAAAAACTAATTATAAATATTACTAAAAACTATAATAGTCTCCCAATGATAATAAAAAAATGACAAAACACAAACATTATACAAAAAATAAGAATATAATAATTAAAATAATTAAAAACTAATATTAACTACAATATTATATTTATAGTAACTAATATTAATTACAAATATTAACAAAAAACTATAACAGTCTCCCAATGATAATCAAATAACAGCCAATAATCAAATTACACTTTCAAATTACAAATGACATTTTTTTCTAACATTACTACTATATATATATATATATATATATATATATATATGTATGTATATATGTATATGTATGTGTATATATATATATATATATATATAATGTATGTATATATGTATATGTATGTGTGTATATATATATATATATATATATATGCTCAATGAAGCAAACAGAGATTATTTAGCAACAGTGGCCACCTAATGAAGCATATGCTGATAAAGAAAATAAGCTAACTTTTAGCTCTGTGGTTACTCTGCAGGGTGTATCATTAGAGACATATAATAATGTGCAACGGTCAAGAAGCCATAATTTGACTGACAGTAACATTTTAAAACACCCTTATGGACTAAATCTCAGAGCAGCCATGCGTCCCTTGACCAGTAGAGATCGTAATGATTGACAGCTTCTAGTGTGACACTGTGAGAACCCATGCACGTGTCACTTCCTTCATTAGCAGGTTCCTCTGAGAGAAACCGCCAGCACACACACTCCCTCATTAGCACAAAGCTTTCGCTACTCTGAGAGACTGAATGATGTGTGCTCGTTCTTGAGGTCCCTCTTTTAAACCCTAATTTTCTCAGGTACTTTGAATCATTTAACTCCACAACCATTTAACTCCTCATTGATCCCAGAAGACTAGGGCTCTGCTCCAAACTCTAGTAAGCTGCTGAAGTGTTTACGGTCTGTATGGGCGAATGCTTTTTTATGTAGTGGAACTTCATAAATGACTTGGAATGGCCTTTAAAAGGAGCAACAGTGTGAATTAGATCAACCTGAAATGTGTGTTTTATATATATATATATTAGCTAAAGAAGAAATTTTGTCAGATTTTATTGGAGATTTGAATATTCAAGCAGATAAGACATTTTCTAGCTATATTTAGATGGCATAGTATATCACTTGTTGTATTAGTGGTGGCTGCATTAATAGATTAAGCTAGCAGCTCAATACTCTAATAAACACAAAATGCACTGGGGGAATTGGTATATTTTAATTAGATGAAAATCTATTCTATTTAAGATTTTTTTGATACTACATAAACTATGCAGTACCATTCAAAAATTGGAGTCGGTAAGATTTTTGGCTGCAGCTATTTGATCCTGCAAACAGTAATATTGTAATATATTAGTAGAAGTGTGACAAGTTCACAAGTTACTGTTTCATATTGTACTATGTTGTAAAATGTTATATAATAAATATGTTTAAACATATATTATTTCAGATGATCCTTCAGAAATCATTCTGGCACACTGATTTGATGTTGAAAATACACTAAAACAGTAATATATTAATTTAAAATGACTTTTCTTTTGTATTATAGTTAAAAAAATTATATATATTAATTTAAAAAGAAATAAAAAAAAAATAAATGTAAAAATGTTAGATGACAGACAGATTTTGTGCTCAAGAAACATTTCTTATTATAAATGTTGAAAATACAGTAAAACAGTATTATAATATATTATTACAATTTAAATGAACTGTTTTGTATTGTATTATATTTAAAAAAGAAAAAATATATATACATTTTTTAAAACACACACACACACACACACACACACATATATATATATATAATAATAAAATGTTATAAATGTAAAAATGTCACATGATCCTGAAATTATTCTAATTTGCTGATTTGCTACTCAATCAATGTTGAAAATATAGTAAAATCTAAAAATTACAATTTAAAATATCTTTTTGTATTATATTTAAAAAATATAATATATATGAATTTTTGAAAAACATATATTTAAAAAAATATAAATGTAAAAATGTCACATGATCCTTCATAAATTATTATAAATGTCTTTACTGTCACTTTCAATCTATTTAATGTATCCTTGCTGAATAAAAGTGTTTATGTCTTAATAATAAAAAATAAAAAATAAAAATCTTCATTTCATCTTAATCTTTCTTAATTTAAATTACAAATTTGGCTGATACATGTATCTGTGTTTTTAATTATTTGTGCATTAAGCTATTGCATATTCTTACATAATATGCATGATATCTTGCCACCAAATCCTACACTTATACAAAGATGAAAATAATAATATATACAACAAAGGTTTTATTTTATTTTATTTTTTGAGACAAATGGATATATAATTAACAATCTGTCCATGTAGAAACAGAAACTTGTCTGTAGACTTTCTGTAGCTTAAGCAGTGAAGAACAATAGCTCTAGAAACACCAAGTTCGTAAGTTCACTTTCCAGGGAATACACAAGGTAAATGCATGAATAAAATGCAACGCAAGTCACTTTGAATAAAAAGTACCTGCCAAAGCGTAAATCTAATGGTGATAGCTTATGTTTTTTAAATGAGGTACCATCCGTAATGCATGCCATAATGACAGAATTGTTAATGAGCAATTTAGCTGTGTGCTATTTTCTAACACACATGTGATTAATCGGGTTGCATCAGTGATTCAGTCACACATTGGGCAGGGATTTCCTAGACTCTGCCCACATTCATAGTGAGAAGACAGCATGGCGCTGGGTAACAGGGTCTGGCAGGGCTGGATACAATTTGGGCATGTAGTGCGCCCACAGATGGTTGGACAGCACAAGCCCCACAGAGTTGGCACGTGTATGATCTCCATGTTTTGAGGCTTGTCAGAAGACAATAACAACCCAGTCTCCTCTCGTTTTAAGTATTGCATCCTCTTCTAGGCTTAACATTAAGCTTTGACAGGTAAAGCTATAGTCAGTTTTCCCAAACAATACAGCATCTCTACATTTCAGTTATTAGCAATATGGGACAAGGTTTCAGAAATATGAAGTCAAGCATACTGTATAGTGATCCATAAATTGGGTACAGCTTGGACAACATGACTTTGACTGCCATGTGGGAAAGAGGGTCGTTTCCAGCCTAGATTAATGTTCCTCTGCACTTATTCTTTATTACAGGGTAAGGGTTAGTAATGATTATGCTATAAGGGTCTTCACCTTTTTCAAGCTAAAGACCCCTTGGTGCATAGAGAAATGGACCAGTGACCCCCTTTACATTTTGAGTGTTGCATTTCCTGCCTAGCTTAATGCAATGTGTGCCGTATATTAACATATTATGATGGTTACATTGCAAAGGCATTAAAATAGTCATCACTGATTGACAGTCATATGTTTGTACATTACATTTTCATTTTACTTATATTTTTTAAAATGTGGAAGGTCTAAACAAACCTTTAGCTGAATTTTATTGATGTTAACTTTATACTGTATTTCAAAAAGTGGTTTGTTTATGGCATTTCCTTTAAAAGTCATTTAGATAGATAAAGGAAAATATCTTGATTTATTAATTAATTTGCATTTTATTTTTAACACAAATATTCATCAAAATGAATGAATTTCTGAATAAATAAATAAATAAATAAATAAATAAATAAATAAATAAATAAAATATAAAAATCTGCAATGTGCTATTATCTTTTTCCCCCCTTTCTTAACTTTATTTCACAGTGGTAATTCAAAGTGCTTCAACAGAAAAATGGAATAGAAAAATATATATATATATATATACATCAAAATTAAGTTAATATCTTTAAATATAATTTATTTGTTTATTTGTATTTATTTATATATATGTATTTTATTTTTAATACAAACATTGTTCTTCAAAATGAATGGATTAATAAATGAATAATACATAAAGTATAAAAACTGTGAAATGTGCTATGAAAAATCTTTTTTTTCCCTCAGTTTTATTTCACAGTGGTAATTCAAAGTGCTTTCGACAGAAAAAATGGAATAGAAAAATATTTATACATCAAAATTAAGTTATTATATTACGATTTTTCAATTTATTTGTATTTATTTATTTATTTGAAATTCATTTTTAACAAAAAAAAAGTCATCAAAAATGAACGAATGATTGAATAAACAAACAAACAAATAAATCATTTTAAAATAAATTGCTTTATTTGCACTATAAATATTCATTTTCAGAACACAGATTTTTTTTTCCTATAGAAACAACAACTATGGTTGTTGATGGTTGTATGTATGGTTGTATGGTTAAAGATTTAACACTTGTATGAGCATGATACAAGTGTTAAATTTTATTTTATTTTATAAACAAAGTAAATAATCAAACATGATAAATGTTCATGTCTGTCATAGGTAGCATTCAAAAGTTTGATTTGTGTGCAAAATACTGTATTTAAACAAACATTGCCTATTCATAATTTGGTTTTGGTACTGTACCATTTGAGCACTACCAGTGAGTTTTTGCATTTCATCTCTGTGATTGGCATAACTGTTGTGCTCACTAATGCGTCACCATCAGTTGTATTTTGGCTGTGTGGCAAGTGATCTGGTAGGTTCTGTCTTGGCTTTGCCGGCCCACACAGGCTGTGTGTAGCTGAGACTCTGTGTGCCAGTCGTGCTCAGAGAAGGGAGAAATGAATGGCAGGTGGACGCGTTTACTCCCAGCATGCCTGTTGCTGGCAAAGGATTGACGCAGTCTCCCTACTGTTGCCCAAGCTGCTCTTGTTCCTCAAACATGGTTTATCTGAACCTTTTTTACCTTAAATAAATGAATCAAGAATGACAGTCATCTTAAATAAACATGCATGTTTTCTTATTATAATTTTGTTTATTGTTTTAGTTTACAGTGCAAAGCAGAGTTCCTCAAACCAACTGTATTAAGTGGGGTTTTGCTATTATAAATAGGATAAAACACATCAGTGTTCATTCACATTACTAATCACAACTTTTGTGTGATTTTTTTCAACTAGTCTTTTCCTAGATTTTGCAAAACTACAATTCACTAATGCAGGCACTAAAACACCAACAACCTTTATTCTATTTCAAACAAATTATGATTACAGGGCAGATTATCAAATAACAAAGATTTATTTATTGATTTATTATTGTGATTCCTTCTACAACACTGTGTTATGGCTGTTTACCACCATTGAAAACGAATACATTTTTATGTTTTAGTTACTTAACCAGCTCCAAATATATGGCTTTTCCAACATAGTAAGCTTGCTCGATAGCACACCCTGTACAACATTGCATTTCTGATTTAAAGTCCTGAGCTCGATAAAACAGCTCAAAGACTAACAAACTAAAATGGCCTGGTTGCTTCAGCAAATGCATTCTTATCTCACACTGGATTAATAAATAAATAATAAATAGATAACATATAAACACTGTGAAATGTGCTATAAAAAAAACTTTTTTTTTTTCTTTCTCAACTTTATTTCACACTGGTAATTCAAAGTGCTTTTAACAGAAAAACTGAATAGAAATATATATATATATATATATATATATCTCTTCAAAAGTGGGTCGGTCCTGTCCCGTCCACATTCAATGGTTCCGAACGCCCATGGCACGGTTGCTTCAGCAAATGCATTTTTATATCACATTTGCTTTTATGGTTATGTTTGGTGTAGGTGGTATGTTTTCAAATGCCACACTCATCGGACATTTTATTTCCCAACTGCCAAGAAATGCACAACCAGTGTAATAATACGTTGCCAGATTCATGTTTATCTGTTCTGAATAAAACTCAGCACTCTTTTAATGCAGGACATTTCACTTTGAAAGAAGCAATGTGATATTGCAGAAATGTCAGCATGTTCTTCCAGCAATCCATTTCTTCCATAGCAATTCATTTAAAAATTCACTCTACTGACGGGCTTTGAAGGAGTAGGTAAAACATTTTTGCCTGATGTTGCGTGAGCTCTTTCCAAAGATACTTCTAAGGTCAGTGATTTGGCTGTTTGGAGGATGTCCGTCAGAAGAGCTTGATCTTGTAAGACTGAGGCCATCCTAAGCAGATGGATCTCATTACAAACTCCATCCTCTGATGGTGTCAGCACTGCTGATGACCATCATTGATGTATAGTGACTAAACACATCTACTCACATCTACTCAGGATTGCTGGTGCTGGAAGATTGGTCAGATAAGGATTTTTCAAGGACTTTTGGGTGAGTCTATGTCATCTACCAGGTGATAGAATATTTGCACCTGTTTATCCCTTGGTGAAAGTCAACGGAGGTCTTGGCTTAGCTTTGGCTTAGTGAGATTATGAGAAGCTTACACCTCCTTGCTGCATTCTCTAGCTTGATTGGTCAACAAATCACTATGTTTTGGGATGATATGCTAGAAAATGCTGATTCTCTGGTGTGAAAGTCTTCATGGACAATCATGATGTGGGGCAAGTTTCCAAATGGGGGCTTTGCATTTATTTTAGCTTGAAGCTCACACTTACATTCCTGCATGGAAACTTAGTGGTTTTCAGGCAGTATGCAATATGAGTTAGGCTCAGTGAACTGCATTTGTGGCATATTGTTGTTTTTGTTTTGTTTTTAATACATAAATGCATAAATGAATGAATGAAATAATAATTTGACTATATGACAGTGTTGTTATTGTAATACAGAACTACACAATTAAAACTGTTTAAAATAATTTTGGTTTATTTGCAATGAAAAACAGAAACAGATGCAATTTACTAATGTCATTGACTAATGCAAGAAGGCAATAGCTATTTAAAATGCAAATACATGCACAAATCAAGACTAATTGCAATTCACTATGCAAATATTACGATAATGCCATCACGGCAATGATGAGGCAATGGGTTACTTTCAGTCCCTTCAGCTTCTAAGGTATTTATATAAAATTTCAAAAGTGCTCAAATTTATATTAAGTTTCTTTAAGGTATTTATATAAAATTTATATGAAAAATATAAATAATATAAAAGTATAACAAGTGTTATTCTGTATTGAAATAAATCTATAATAAAATAAAATATGAGAATTAAAACTTTAAAATCTAAACAAAAAACTTAAAACTGAAACTAAAGCTAATATTTAAAAAATTAAAATAAAGTTAAATTAGTAACACTGCAAATAATTCAAAATACAAATAAATACTATAATAAAATATAAATAATATTAAAATAACCCTGCTTTTTGCTAGAATAATCCTGAAACCTCTAACAACACCTACCTCTGATGAGTAATTTTAAGAAATGTGGCTAAACTAAAAACTATTTGTTAACTAATTTAAAACTATTTTGCTAAATTGAGCTGATCAACGTCATCACTGTTTTCTCCAGATGAATTACACTCATTTCACAATTGATGAACAATTCTGCTGCATCAATGAATCATCATTTTCTTTTTTACACTGTAAAGCTGTTTTTAAAACAGTCTGTATTGTATGAAGCGCTATAGAAATAAAGATGGCATGACGTGACTTTTTAATAAAAACAAATGGATGATCCCTTCGAGCTGTTGACTGTTTAAACAGGAAATACGTAAACATATTTGTCAGTATTTCAGGGGCCATTTAATGATGCTCAAAAGCTCTCATTTAATAATGTGAAGTGGTTTATAATTGTCAACTGGCAAGATTGTGCCAGCACATTACAGAAATGGAGAGATCAGTTCAACACCATACAATCTGAGTTAATGCTTTGCAAATTATGGGCTGATGATGTTGGCCAGCGCAGGCTTGTCCTGCTGTGCTGCTGCCGCTACAAGCTATCACTGTTTCTGGTTGTAAGACTCATTATGCTGCTGAGATGCCTTTGGCTGCACTTTATTCTCTGTTCGGAGCTCGGCTCTTCTTCTAATGTTGAGATTTGACTGAGAAAGGACTCAAAAGGCCTCATGAAATTAAAAGGGGACTTTTGCGGATTTGTCTGTTAGCTTTGAGGCTGTGTAAATGCAAGTGTACTCCTAATAGCAATAGCTATAACAAGTACAGTTACAAATCTGGTGTCATGACTGTAATATAAACTAATGGTGTGTTTCATTTGTACTCTGAAACTGGAACTTTTTAACTGGAACGCCCCCTCAAGTCAGAGTTCCGACTTGGAGGAACTGCAACAATCTTGACTTCCAAGTTCCAGAATGGCTGCTCAATGTATCAGCATTGGTGAAACATTATTGTTTATTAGCACTTCTCTTTGTTTGTGTCTCAGTGCTGCACACAGTGCTGTCCAACCATCAGTGGGCATATTTTGGCATTATCTGTGCAAAATACTGCTTTTTAACTCTTTCCCCGCCAGCGTGTTTGATCATTTTCACAAAATTTTCATGGCCTCCAGATAGGGATCGGCGATAAATCGATAACAATAATTAGTGCGCAATATAAATATCCTCCAAACGATAACAAGAGTTCGATTAATGTTCGATATAATGTTTATGCGACAAAGGCGGAGCGAAAGAGCGCTAGTCATTTAAAGCACGCCACTGCCGTCTGTCCGGTCGGATCAAAACGGTGGCGCGAACATAATAGAGCAGATGGGTTCACACAGCGCTGTGAGATCCAGTGTGAAGCGTTTGAATTCAGTGAAGAACATAAATAAACAGCTGACAAACAGGAGAGGCACTGTGCACAACAATACAGCCAGAAAGCATTTTAATCTACAAATTGCCATCATTCACGATAGATTTACTGTAGTAGCACCAACTGCAAAGTGGCATTGTATCAGAAATGTGGGTAACAGTGTAAAATTTTATTATATTATTAATGTAGACATGTATTAAATGTATTTAAGGAGGAGTAATAGAATATAATTACAGTATTTTTTGTAATTAAGCTAAAGCGTTTATGCATTTAAACTAAATGTATACTAAACTACTATTCATACAAATACCTAGAAACCATATTACATTTTACCATGGTGTTGAGGTGCTGTATTTGTGGTTTTACTGTTATTATCATGATCTAAATGTATGCTACTATGGAAGAGCAATGGTTAATAAAAAAAAAAAAAAAAAACCTTGAACAGTCAGAATAATTATATTTTACCATATGAAAATGAGGTTGCTACAATTTTTACAGATATAACTGATTTTGAAAATGAACATAAATCTACATCTGCATCCTAACACAAGGTACCATCAAATGTGCGTTTCTAGTGACAAAAAACGTTATATTATTAATAATATTATCTGGCAACACAAAACTGTTTCTTGATTTGAAACAGTATTACTCATTAAAGCATGCAGCAAAAAAAAAAAAAAAAAAAAAAGAAGAAAGAAAAAAGTGTTTGTCATGGTCTGATCATAAAGAATAGTTTAAAGCCACAATTAACCTTCTGTTTTTTTGTTTTTTTTACAACTTTCACACTGTCGCAAAAATCTGCGTTTAAACTTGAAAACTTTTTTATCGTGATAATTATCGATATTGACTGATATGAACAAAAAAATATTGTGATATTTTATTGTATGAATACTTTATATTAACATGTAATATGTAAAAAAAAAAAAACAAAACAAAACAAAAAAAAAAAGAACAGAAAGAAGAATGAAAGAACATCTGCTTACATACACATTGGCTTGTTTCTGCTTTTTTGCAGTGTTTTGATCCAGAGATTTAAAGGGATATTTCACCCACAAATGAAAATTACCCCATGATTTACTCACCCTTTAAGCCATCCTAGGTGTATATGACTTTTTTCTTTCAGATGAGTACAATCAGAATACAAATATTAAAAAATATCCTGCCTCTTCGAAACTTTATAATGGCAGTGAATGGGTGTTGAGATTTTAAAGAGCAATAAAATGCATTCATCCATCATAAAAAGTACTCCACACATCTCTGGGGGTTAATAAAGGCTTTCTAAGGTGAATTGATGCATTGGTATAAGAAAATATCCATATTTAGAAATTTATAAACCGTAATCTCTAGCTAAATGTCGTACACACATTCACAAGAGAGTGGCGTTCCAGCAGATGACGTAGGTGTATCATAAGCTCCAGTGACAATATGCTAGTCTTGTGAGAACCAAGTTTTGTTTACAAGCAAAGGAAAATCAGTCTCCACTTGGCTTATATAAAAAAATCTTTGTTTTGTACTTCTAATTCATGACCTACGTCTACATACTGCGTCCTACATTATTCGCTGGAACACCACTCTCTCGTGTATATGGATGCACTTTAGTAGACTTCAAAATCTCAACAGCCATTCACTGCCATTATAGAGCTTGGAAGAGCCAGGGCATATTTTAATATAACTCTGATTATATTCATCTGAATGAAGAAAGTAATTTACACCTAGGGTGGCTTGAGGATGGGTAAATCATGGGGTAATTTTCATTTTTGGGTGAACTATCCCTTTAATACTCTTTAAGAAGATGCGTAATAGCGCCTCCTACCGTACACCAGTGAAATCACAAAAAGCCAGAAAATTATGTCAATGGCAGGGAGGTCTCATAAATGACAAAACTTTCCATCACAACAAACGAAGATACTTTAAAGAATATTGATAACAAAACAGTTGCTGGCAGCCATTGACTTCCATATTATGGTCACCAAAAACTGTTTGGTTACCCACATTCTATAAAATATCCTCTTTTGTGTTCAATAGAAGAAAAAGAAATAGGTTTGGAGCAACTTGAGGATAGGTAAATAATTACAGATTTTTTTATTTTTAGTTGAACTATTCCTTTAAACTTAAGCTGTGTGAAAGTTGCATTAGCGGATGGATCAGGGTCAGATAGCTGCATCAGGTAGAGATGTGATGGATGATTGCATTATCTTTCTGACACTACAGATGGCATACATACTCTGCCTGCATGCACTTTTCCTCAGCTGTTAATTAGCTGTTTAATTACGAGAGATGTGAAATGCAGAATAAATATAAACAATGTATTCAGTGTCATAATATATTCATTGAGCTAATAAAAAATAAACACAAACAGGAGGCTATTCATGCTAATAGGATAAATTACCATCTCTAAATATACCCACACATAAACATCTTTACATACCTAGCAAATGACACATTTACACGCACATGCAAATTATATTTCCCTCAAGCTTTTCAGTGTAAATTATGTCCATGAACTATGGAAACCTGTTTCCACCTCAGAATAACATAAAGGGGGAACTGTGACTTTATATCTTACAATTGTAACTTTATAGCTTGGCTTTGTTATTTTACTTATCATAATTGTGATTTTATATCTCACAATGTGACTTTTCATATTTTGCTCAGCTTGGGTTTTTAGATTAGAGCTTGTGCATGACAGCTTCTCTTGTGGGTTTTGTATGACATTGTGCATTAGCTTCATCAGGCTTCAATGTCATTGTTTTAGTCTCGGGTTTGGCCCGAGAGCCAGACTGCCATTAGTTCACTGAATAATGGAATCAGGACAGGAAAGTAAAATGGTGTGATATGGGATGAGACAATGCATGATATGCGTCCTAATTTAAATCATTAATGCATGGATGCATCTAGAGCCAGAAGGGAGAAGGACAAGAGAAAATCTTTTGACAGGTTCTGGCAACAAAGCACATGGCTCACCTTCTCAGAGTCATCTGGGTGTTTCTGTTCACATCGTATATAGTAGATAGGACCTTTATATAGTAGCTAGGACTTCATAGGTTGAATTTGATGTGCTTTCATTTGACAGAAAATACAGTTATATTATTACAATTTCAAATAACTGTTTTCTATTTGAATATATTTTAAAATGTAATTTATTCCTGTGATCACAGCTGAATTTTCAGGATCATTGCTCCAGTCTTCAGAGTCACATGATCATTCAAAAACCATTAAAAATGTCCTCACTGTCACTTTTATTCAATTTAATGCTTTCTTTTTTTTTTTTTTTAAAGTAGATCTCTGTGCGTTTTTTTTTGTAAAACACAAAATTTTAGATTTTGAGACCGTGATGCAGTAAATTACTTCTTCTGCAGGTCCAACATCTGACTTACATTGCCCGGTTCATTCTTCATTCATTCATTCATACTGGCTGGTCAGCAGCCTGGTGGGGTGAATCCAAGATGAATCTGTCTGTTAATCCTAATCTGTGTTGACAGGTGTGTTCAGTCGCTTGGCCTGGTG